>NW_021618343.1:39760-114376 GCF_004785775.1 Grammomys surdaster | reverse complement strand
AAGAAGAAGAAGAAGAAGAAGAAGAAGAAGAGGAAGAAGAAGAGAAATGGACGAATACTGTCTTCATTGGTTCGATAAAATTTGAATATCAGTGTTCTATTTTTTTCTCAGTCACTAGCAAGATAGTAAATGCTACATGAATAAAATATGTCCTTTTAGGTTTGGAACTTAAATTCCCTCTTATTTTTATAATAGCATCATTTGTAAAGCACTTCCATTTCCATCAAATTCCTTTGTCTTTTAATTGCCCTCCAGGACAAGCAAGAGCAGACACTGTTATTGCTCTGACATTTATAAACTATTTAGCAATGAAACAAAGGAACATAAGGCCAATTGACTTCTCCTTATTTGTGAAGTGTTTGAAATACATTTATGCTACCTCAGCAAATCCCTCAATTTACCAATGAAACTCTTTCCCCTGTTATTTCCACTCTCTGGATGAAAATACTAAAGTATGAAGCAGATAAGATACTCAGGTCTAAAGCCAGGGTGATAAACAGAGGTAATATGGTTCCTGGGTTCCACACTCTCGTCCTAAGCAGGAGGCCTTTGCCTTACTATGTAAAGCAGTGATTCTCAACCTTCTTAATGCTGTGACCCTTTAATACTGGAATTCCTCATGCTGTGGTGACTCCAACCATAAAATTATTCTCTTTGCTAATTCATAACTATAATTTTGCTACTATTATGAATCATAATGTAAATATATGAAATGGAGGATAGCTGACATATGACCCTTAAATGGATCATAACTCAATGGTCGAGAACTGCTGATATGTATGTAGGTAGGACTAGTAAATATCAGTTATTTGTAAATTATCTGGCTGCAAACAAGAACTTTATTCACTATTATAATACTGAATGATGTGGCTTATATATTTTGACTATACTAGCTCCATGCTGTCCCTTTATCTGTATGATAATCAGTTATAAACTGTGAAAAAGCAACATACCAAGAAGAAGCAGTAGAAGTAACAAGAGAAAACTATTAAAACCTTGATCTTTCAGAAATTCAGAAAACATGCTAAACTGATGCAGGACCCTTTCAAGGAACATTTAAAGAAGGCCATGTTTTATGAAGGGCTAAGAAGATTGTAAGTTTATTAAAAAGGACATTTCTCTGTAAAACTGTCTAGTGAGAATCCAAATATTTTATTTTCTGAAAACACCAGGTTTGTTCTAAAGTTCACATGGAAAAAAATTGTAATATCTCCATGTGGCTTTAGAACTTCAAATTTTGAAGCAGAAAATGGTGAGTGAAGATAAGCATATTCATTACCAAAAAATATACAAGACAACTGAAAGATTGGATGGATGGTTTTAGGTCTGGACACACAAAATATTAAAACAGAATATCAATTTTAAAATTTTAAAATGGGTATGAATAAAATGAGAAGCATGAACAATTTAAAATACCATGATATTGTTTTAAAAGGGAGCAAGGGAATTGCAACAGAGGAATTTCCCAGAGGAGACAGGCTTGTGGCCCGCCTGTGAGAGATTATCTTGTTTGATGATTGACATGGTTAGGCCCAGCCAACTGTGAACATCTCCAGGTCTAGGTGATTGGATCTGGGCTGTAAAAGAAAGCTGACTGAGCATGAGCCATTGAGTAGGTACCAGCATACAAATGAGTTGAAATGAGACATAAAAGCTGTCTTAAGCAACTCAAAATAGAGCAGTGTAAAATTACATAGTTCAGTGTTCTCTTTCACAACATGGACTCATTCATGAACTTCCGGGTTCAAGGGTTCCAAGTAACACAACCCCTTCAGCTATTAAATCTATAGCACATGGTTTGTTGTGTAGACGTAATCTAACTTCACTCTATCCCTATTACTGCTTTTGGCACATATTTTATGGTTCTAACAGCTCTTATGGCCCATGTTTCCATTACTTACATGATAGCTTCACTAATGGCCTCTCCTGACATTCTTCAGAAGTTTCTGCTTTCTCTGTTATTTCTGTTTCAGGTTGCTGTCTCAAGCTCTCTCTCTTGATTTCCCTCAGTGGTGGACTGTTATATAGAAATTAAAGGTTATATTAACTCTTTTTTTTTCCAGTTTGTTCCTGGAAGTTATTATAGCAACAGAAAACCAACATAGAAGAGAAATTTGTCCTTGAAAGATGGAATGTTGAACTGATGGACAAGGTTAGGATGTTTGGGGCGTGACTGTGGAATTTGTAACTGTAAGCACAAAAAGTAATTCAGTGTGTAGAGCTTAATGCCATGTTCTAGTGGGAGCATAGTGGATAAGAATAGCGAGAATAATGTAAACAAGGGCAAACAATGGTGGTTAAGTTTCATCAGGGAGCAAAGACCTTATGATGGCCATTCATATGACATCTTGTATAAAGACTCTGTAATTGTGGTCACCTCAGGCAGATACAGCAGCTGTGGTTAATAAAAGATTATCATCATTAAAGTAAAACCTGTTAGAAAGTGTTTCCACAGAGTCCGTACAGTGAAGAATGAGGTCCACAGGAAGCCAAGAACACATCTCAAGCTAGTTGCAAAATTTCACAATGTGTAAAAGGCTTCTACAATCAGATACTCTTTTAAAGAGTTAAGTCTGCAAAATTGAGTGCATCATGGAGATAGAGGCTGAGCCATGGTAGTATATGGCAAAGCTGAGATTTCTGAAGAATTGATTTCAGGATAGGCTATTGGTGTAGGTATCATTTCAGCAATGGAATCATGGGCTATTAGAGGTGTCAGGACCATAGGCAGTTCCAGGTGTGGAGTTAGGCTAAGCCTACATAACAAACTGTATGCTTTGGATTGACTAGCTGGAGAGACTATTATGCATAATAGTATAATGTTATTATGCTATTTAGGGTCATTGGACCCAGAAGTTTATGAATGAATTTATGTTTTAGAATAGAACACTGAATTATATAATTTAGATATACACTGCAGGATTTGGGAATTAAGACAGATAGTTTTTATGTCCTGTTTGGAATGTATGTACTTAAAATTTTTACTGGAGCCCATAGTTAAAAACATTTGTGCTTTATGAGATAAATTGCTCTTAGAAATGAATTTTAAAAGACTGTGAGACTTTTAAAAGTTGGCATGGGTTTACATTCCCAGTTATAATATCAGCATGCAATCTTTGGGACAAGAAACATTATTGTAATGTGTTTCAGTCAAGTGGACAAAGGGTAGATTGTGATGATTCTTTTTTCCTGCAACTGAACACAACTCAAGAGTCATTTGAGAAGGACATAGTTGAAGAGTTTTTGAAATAATATTAGCTGTAAGTATGCCCATGAGAGATTATCCTGATTGGTCATTGATAGGTGAGACCATTGTGAGGAGGACTATCCCTAGGCAGATCTGCCTGGGCAATCTGAAATAATATTATGTGAAAATGAACCAGTGAGTGAGCTGGTATGCAGCCTTTCTCTATGGTTTTGGCTTCTGGTTTCTGCCTTGAGTTCTTAGCCTGATCTCTCCTTTACAAGAAAGTATAAGGTGAAACAAGAAAAATTTCCCCAAGCTTCCCTAGTAAGGGTGTCTTTCACAGCAATAGAAAGAAAACTAGAGAATAGGGGTAGGGAAGACTAAATATATATCCCAACCAATAAACACCAAAATAAAATTAACTTTTTTTCTTGCATGAAAAAAATTTATTAGTATGATACTCATAGATCACTAAAGAACACATTAATTTATGTAAAAGAAACCATTGAAGAACTATGAAGAGTATCAATGGAAATGTTTTCTCTGTGCATAAGGCCAAAATGTATCTTACTAAGTTTACTGCATGACCCCAAAGACAAAATATTAAGACTAATATAAACATCAAATAGGAGATGTGTATTATTTAGCAAATAAATCCACAAATGCTAATTTAATTTTAAAATCTACTAAAATTACTTAAATAGCTCTAGATAAAACAGAATGATGACTTTGGAGTGTAAATTCAAGGAAAGTAAGTGGAAATACCCCAAATTACTTTAAATGATATCAATTAATTGAAATGCATACTAATTTAGACCTCAATATTAGGTTTTCAAATATTAACACTCCATGTGCTCATAAATGTTATATATACATAAGAAGGAACATTTTGGATGATCCTCCTTTGCTTATTTCATAACATGAATTGATATAGCAAAAAAGAAGGGGAAAGTATAACATTTGCCTATATATAACATATAAATCTATGCTTCGACATAGTTGTTTCAACTATGTAAAATTATCCTGCAATAGAACTCTCCTATGAAGATAGCAATATAACATATTAAAGATGTGAAGTATGAACTGCTCTATACATATCTGCTTCAGGAAAGAAGCTATATTAACTGACACACATAGGTCAGTTGGAAGGGTGTTTGATGAGAATTTACAAAACTCGGTTTTGATCTCCAGCACTACATTAAAATGTGTATAAGAAGAGGTGGGGGGGACAACAGCATCTCTGTGATCTCTCATGATAGCAACCTGGTAGGAGAGAATAGTGAGAGACAAAGTTGTTGGAGCCCTCATTCAAATTTACTTTTATTTTTTGAGATATTAAATTTTCATATGTAGATTCCAAATTTCACAGTCACCGCAAAGATGGTTTAAGGTGATCATTACATAATTTGATATTCAATATCTGGTAAAATTAGTCTTAATAATGCATTTTTCCTGTACAAAATATACCTAAACATAGTGGTTTACTCTCCACAATTCTGTGGATTGGCTGGGCTCATATGGGAAGATACGGGAGTCCTGTCTGAGTTGGTTTGAACAGGGACGATGACCTGAATGCTTATGGTGTTCATTGGCTTATGGTGTCCTCATGAACATGTCTAGCCTTGGTGTGCTCTTAAGCTTGGTGTCTCTACCCACATGGTTTTTCTGTAGTCCAGCATGGCATCTTGAAGTGTGTGGCAGTTTGGTTCCCAGAGAACTCTTAGTATGCACAAGCTTATTTAATGTCTTTTCATGCCACATTTGCTGTATTCCTAGTGTCAAAGCTAAACTTGGTGGTTAAATGTAGACGTGATAGATTAAGGAATAACACAAGAGAACAGATGGCCAAAGCTTGCTTCCTTAGGAGCTATTGATGTAACAATACACCAGAGAGAGGGTTTAGTGGAGGACTTCTGCCTCAGATAATGTTTAAGTAAAGAGCCAGGATGAAAAGATGAGAGAATTATGGTCTAGTCTCACAAGAAAAAATTTTCTCAAAACATGGATCTGCCTATTGTCAATGGAAAGTAGGTAGATATCATTGAAGAAACTGCACAGTAGAAATGATCTCTTTTGAATAGAAAGCCTCAGATATTTAGCACGCCCTTTAACTTTTTAATTTAAATTCAAATATGAGTAAAATATACTTTGATCATATATACTCCTTCCTTCAACTACTCCCATATGCCTCTCTCAAATCCCTGTCTTCTATTATTATTATTCTGGCTATTATTGTTATTGTTGTTGTTGTTATTTAAGTTAATGAGTTCAATTAGTATTGAGTGACAGGCTAACTACTCACTAGGGCATGAAAGTACTCTAATTCAACATCTCTTGTTTCCACACCAACTATTCATGCCTGAACAGTCCATTCCCACAGTTTCTCCTTGGTTTACACTGCAGTATCACTATTGTCTTTAAATGTTATTGTGTCTTTATATCCTCATGCTTTAGTTTTGAAACAATGTTAAATAGTACTGTGATTGCTGCAGCTGGCCACCTCAGATGAGGCAAGCACTTTGTAGAAAGACTGCTTGCAGGTGCTGCCTATGGCTTTGCACTGTGTACTGTAATTCTGAATGGAACTTCCAACTTTAAGGTGATAACATATGCAATGAAAGTGTACTTTGAAAATTTGTGTTTATGCTCTGCATTGGCCTTCTTCCCCTTATGTTTTGCATATTGCTCCCAGAGTGCATTTGGGCTTTGGAAAGTAAATATCTTTCTCTGAATTTGACTTAGTCTTAGAGGACATGATGTCTTAGAGGAGAATGAATGCATGAAATGTTTAGGGAGGCAAACTCTCTGTGTTCTGCTGGAATTCTGAGTAGACAATATAATTATTGGCATCTATACCTACGATTGTATACCATTTTGTTCTTATTGTCAATGTCTGTTATATAAATATTCTAGTATCTTATGTGGTCAGTAATTCAATAATGCTCACATTATCACTTTTAATACCTATTTCAATTTACCAAGATGTTATTTGTCAGCAATTTAGCTTTTCTTCATTTTTTGAACCATAGATACTTTTTTATTTTAATCCTTCTTATACTGCTGCTGAGCCATCTACCAAGAATGCCCTTCCTTATCTAGATTCTTATAGGCTTTCTCCAGAAAGAATATGCCTCAGTTCTAGTTTAAATTTTTTCTTTGTTGTCCATTTGGTGATATGTAAAATAGATAAGGAGTGATGCTCTGGCAGTGTCATTTATTCACTTTTTATTGTAAGGAAATTAATCTCTCAGATACTCACTTTTACAATAAAAGAACACTGTATTATGAGGCTGTGAATATTAAATTGGTAATATCCAAAATAACAGGAGTAATTACACAATATTGCCTTTGGAAAGGGCTATGGTAGAAAAAGATGTAGTCATTTATACTCCCTGTAACCCCAAATTTTTGATAATTTGTAATATTTTCCATACATCAATATTAGCACTCATTTCTTCTTGTTTTTTTATTGGTTATTTTATTTATTTATATTTCAAATGAAGGAGCTGAAGTGGTTTGTGGCCCCATGGGGAGAACAACAATTTCAGCCAATCAGGACTCCCAAGATATAAGCCACCAGCCTGGGAGCACATATGGAGGGACTCATGGCTCCAGCTGCATATGGATGGCCTTGTCAGTCATAGGCAGGAGAGGAGATCCTTGGTCCTGTGAAGGCTGGGTGTCCCAGTGTGAGGGAATTTGAGAATGGGGAGGTGGGAGTGAGTGGGTGGGTGAGAGCATATCCTTATAGAAGCAGGAGGAGGGGGAGTGATATAGGGGGGTTCTGGGTGGGTGGGGAATGGTTAAAGGGAATAACATCTGAAATGTAAATTAAAAATCCAATAACAACAACAAAAAAAGAATCAAATATTATCCTCCTTCCTGGTTTCCCTCTGGAACCCCCCTATCCCATTATCCCATCTCTCTTCCCTCTGATTGTTTGAAGGTGCTCCCACACTCATCCAGGCACTCCCACCTCACAGCCCTAGCATTCCCCTACATTAGGGTATTGAGCTTCCTTCCACGGGACCAAGGGATTCCCTCCCATTGATGCCATATAAGACAATTCTTTGCTACATATGCACCTGGAGCCATGAGTCCCTTCATGTGTATTCTTTGGTTGGTGGTTTTGTCCCTGGGATCTCTGGGAGGTCTGGTTGGTTGATACTGTTGTTCTCCCTCTGGGGTTGCAAAGTCCTTCTTCACCTCTTTCAGTCCTTCCCTAACTTCTCCTTGGGGATGATATGCTCAGTCTGATGTTTGGCTGCTAGCATCTGCATCTGTATTGGTCAGGCTCTGGCAGAGCTTATCAGGGGACAGCAATACCAGGCTCCTGTCACCAAGCACTTCTTTTTTTTTAATTATTAAAATGTTTTATTGGATATTTTATTTACATTTTAGATGTTATCCCCTTACACCATTACCCCCTTACCCAGGAACCCCCATCTCACCCCCTCCTCCTGCTTTTATGAGGCTGTGCCCCCACCCATCCCCTCCAACCTCCCCACCCTTGAATTCCTCCACACTCAGTGTCCAGCCTTCATGGAACCAAGGATCTCCTCTCCCACCTATGCCCAACAAGGCCATCCTCCCCTACATATGCAGCTGGAGCCATGTGTCCCTCCTTATGTGCTCCCAGGCTGGTGGTTTAGACCCTGGGAGCTCTGATTGGTTGGTATTGTTGCTCTCCTCATGGGGCCCGCAAACCCTTTCAGCTCCTTCAGTCTTCTCTCTAACTCCTCCATTGAAAACCCCTTGATCAGTTCAATGGTTAGCTTTGAGCATCTGAATCTGAATATGTCAGGCTCTGACAGAGAGCTAAGGGGACACCTATATCAGGCTCCTGTCAGAATGCAATTCCTGACATCCACATCAATATCTACCTTTGGTGACTGCACATGGGGCAGATACCCAAGTGGAATGGTCTCCAGACAGTCTCTCCTTCAGATTCTGTCTCATGCTTTGTCTCCATATTTGCTCCCTAACAAGGACTGAAACACCCACACTTGGTCTTCCTTCTTCATGAGCTTCATGTAGTCTGTGAATTGAATATTGGGTATTGCAAGCTTCTGAGCTATTATCCAATTATTAGTGAGTGAATATCATGTGTACTCTTTTGTGATTGGGTTACTTCACTCAGGATAATATTTTCTAGTTCCATCCATTTACCTAAGAATTTCTTGAATTCATTGTTTTTAATAGCTGAGTAATACTCCATTGTATAAATGTGCCACATCTTTTTTATCCATTCCTCTGTTGAAGTAAATCTGGGTTCTTTCCAGCTTCTGGCTATTATAAATAAGTCTGCAATGAACATAGTTGAGCATATGTTCTTGTTATAAGTTGGAGCATCTTCTGGGTATATACCCAAGAGTAGTATAGCTGAGTCCTCAGGTAACGTTATGTCCGATTTTCTGAGGAACCGCCATACTGATTTCCAGAGTGGTTGCACCAGCTTGCAATCTCACCAACAATGGAGGAGTGTTCCTCATTCTCCACATCCTCACCAGCATCTACTATCACCTGAGTTTTTGTTCTTAGCCATTCTGACTGGTATGAGGTGGAATCTCAAGGTTGTTTTGATTTGTATTTCCTTGATGACTAAGGATGCTGAACATTTCATTAAGTGCTTCTCGGCCATTTGAGTTTCCTCAGTTGAGAATTCTTTGTTTAGTTCTGTACCCCATTCTTAATAGGGTTATTTGGTTGTCTGGAGTCTAATTTCTTGAGTTCTTTGTATATACTAGATATAAGCCCTCTTTCTTTCCTAGGTTTTCTAGCTCCAGGGTAGTCTCCCTTTGAGACTTCTTTATTGTTTTTACTTCCATTTTTAGATCCTGGATGGTTTTGTTTAATTCCTTCACCTGTTTGGTTGTGTTTTCTAGCAATTCTTTAAGGGATTTTTATGTTTCCTCTTTAAGGGTTTCTACCTGTTTGCCTGTATTCTCCTGAATTTCTTTAAGGGAGTTTTTTTTTATGTCCTTCTTAAAGTCCTCTATTATCATCATGAGAAGTGATTTTAATTCTGAATTCTTATTTTCTGATGTGATAGGGTGTCCAGGACTTGCTATGGTAGGAGAACCGGGTTCTGATGATGCCAAGTAACTTTGGTTTCTGTTGCTTATATTCTTGTGCTTGCCTTTCGCCATCTGGTTAACTCTAGTGCTACCTGTACTCACTGTCTCTGACTGAAGACTGTCTTTCCAGTTATCTTGCTTGTGTCAGAACTCCTCAGAGTCCAGATGTCTCTGTGATACTGTGATCCTGAGCTCCAGGGATTCAGGCTTTCTCTGGGGTCCTGAAATCCTGCTACTCAGAGTGCAGTGGTTCTACCACTGCTCTGAGATTGTTAAGGATATGGTGTCTTCACAGGAGCAGACCTGTCCCAGCCAAAAAGACCAGGCAAGGTATGGAAGGGGAGTGGTATTCTGTAGGGTTGGGGTTTGGGTGGGTGATAGGTCCAGAGTTCAGTTCTGGGGTGGAGGGTTGTGGGTGAGGGTTCTTACCAGCTGCTCTAGGAAGGTTCAGGATAAGGTGTCTTCATAGAGCAGACCAGCCAGGTGTCTGACCCAGCCAAAAGCCACCAAGCACTTCTTAGCATCAGCAATAATGTCTGTGTTTGGTGTCTGCAGATACGATGGATCTGTAGATGGGGCAGTCTCTGGATGGTCTTTCCCTCAGTCTCTGCTCCACTCTTTGTCCCTGCATTTCCTTTTGGTAGGAACAATTTTGAGTTAATATTTTTGACATGGGTTGGTGGCCTATCCCTCAACTGGGGGCCATAACTAATCTCTAGATATGGTCTCTACTAGTTCTAACAGAACCTGCAGCACTCATCTCTTCTAATACTATGAATATGTATTGTTTGTGAGAAGTGTGTGGTATAGGTGATTGTACAGGGATTTCAGGTGTGAGTGAGTTCATGTGTATTTTCCCCACATATGTACATACATTCAGAGGTCAGAGTTCAATAACAGGTGTCTCCTTCAATTCTTTATATTCCTTTTTGAGACAGTTTGCTCATCCTCTTTATAGCTTCATTTTCATATAGACTGTTTGACAAGCACTAACAGGGATCCTCCATTCTTTACCCCCTCCCCAAGCATTGGAAGGAGAGATGTGCATATGACTTACTTGAGTTCTTGTCTCTTAAGTATCAAGCATGTTACTTTCTAAACTGTTTCCCTCACTACCAACATGCTGTTTTTATCTTTTATTTATTTTTTTGCTATTTTACTAGCAATATTGTCTACATATTTTTACATTGTGAATGCTATGAAATAAGATTTTATCATTTAACATATTTTATAGTGGCCACTTTTTCCATTAGGCACAAATTAGAGAGACTAAATTGATATGCATCCAAAAAGAAAAGGAAGAAAAGAAGGAAGGAAGAAAAGAAGGAAAGGAAGGAGGGATGCAATAGGCAGATAGAGAAAGGCACTTTGGTGCGTAGACTTTCAGGGTTATTACAGCAGATGCACATTAAATTGAGTTGCTGTTGAAACAGATCTGTACTTGACACAGAAAACTCTAGAGCGGATCAATATTTTAAAGAGGTCAATGAATAATTTTGAAGCAACTTTTAAATGACTTCCCAACCTTCCTGAAAGTCTAAGACCTAATCATCTATTTTAATAGCTCTCTTCTCCTGCCATAGTTCAGTGCTTTAAGAAATAATATTTGATGGGGAAGATGGAATAAATATTCAACTGATTGGCAGCTGAAGTGGAAAAGCCAGTTTTTTTTTCAGTGAAATACATGCCACAGAAAGGTCTTAGGAGAGGTGGACTTGACCAAAAATGTATAACCTGCCTTTTAAAAGAACCCTCTTTTCTATTGGCTTTCCAGATGTGTCCATTCAATAGGAGTTTCTGGGCAGTTACAAGTCTCAATTACTCAAGCTACTGAGAGAAGGTCACTCTCTGGAGTACTGTACTATATTTCTAGTAAGGGTTTCCATAGATAGTTGTAATTTAGTGTCCCTGCTTGGGAATCTATGTTTGGCTCACAGAACCCATCAGTTTCTCCCATGTCCCTTACACTATCAAGTCCTTTCTTCTACTCCATAGCTAACTGGAACAGTCTGCATAGCTCTCCTTCCTTTACCTTAGAGACTTCCGCTATTATGCACTAACTAACTTTCAGTGCTGTGGCTCTGAGGTTCTCTGATGCTTTCAGTGGCTAGGCATTGAATACAAAGAATAACTATTGTTCCTAATTTAATAATTTCAAATTATTAGATAGAAACACCTGAAATTAGAGGCATTTGTGATAAATATGAATGTCAATGATTTATAACAGGTTTGTGCACATAATACTTATAGAATCTACCAAAAAGGAACACACATAAGTATATTTGGTTAAAGTATTGTGGTCTAGTTAAATGTGTATTGTTTGCTTTGTTATTTTTGGTCAAAAGACATACATACGCATCCTTTCATAAACTCTCCAGAAATATGGGGTCTTTTTGTTTCTCCCAGTCGGGTTGTAGTTAGGGATATGGAATGTGGTGAGAAGAAAGAAGTCAAGATAGTTTTTTCTTTCTTCCACAGGGGCTATTTTAGTAATATTTTCATCCTCAGTGCTTAGCATACATTTGCAGGGTCAACACTGTGGAATAGCCATATTTCCTAAGATATATGGCACAGTTTTATTTCATGTGGCTTTGTCCTGAATAGCTGGAGTATTTTGCTCATCTCCAGGTTTCTGTGCTAAGCCTAGTATGTCCTCACCTGTTCTATCATGCAGGTACATCACCACTTATACTACATTCCTGTGAAACCTGTGTAAACTTTGCTTCTCTAATGCTTCTACCACAGGACAACTCTTTCAGCACGTGTATTTGGAGATATTCTCAGTAAATTGTAACAACAACAACAACAACAACAACAAGAGAGACTGCTCAGAAAGTATCCTTGCTTGTCATAAGTTCTTCAATTAAGGGCATCAAGAAACGGACCACTATCATCCAAAGATAAAACATCCTCAGTTACCTCTAAGGAAATACCCAGCTCTGTGCCATGAAAACTCAATGGCATATTGACTTTCTGAACAGTTTTATAGCAGTGCATAGTAATAGCACCACATGTTGAATACATTGACATATGAAAGTAACAATATGGACCCTGAATTGGTATTTTAAAACTTATAAGTTAGTGTCTGCCTTCCTTTACTGTATTACTTTTCATACTTCCAGGACTCCATTCAATCATCTAGAGGTTTCTATTAGCTCTTCTCACCACAACAAATTTTGTGATATTTGCACTCACATTTCAAAATGTGTTCAGAATTTGGAGCTAAAATAAACTGTTCTTTCGTTATGCAGTCCTTGAACTTTAAATGACAATAATGCATTGGCTATATACCTTAAATTATACATTTATCTTTTAGAGATTCAATTCTGAAAATGGCAGGATAACTCTTATAAAAATAGTCACCCACACACAGGAATTATAAACTCTATAAAATATTTTTAAATCATTTAAAGGAGCAGAGAAGGAATAAAAATAGAAACAAAAGTTAAATCATTTTCTGAAAGATGACAAGCCATTTTATTGGCATCAGCATTCACTTACATATGCTTTATGGAGTCCATGGTCCATGGAAAACAATGGAGATGACAAGCAATGGTCCATTATGCATCAACTTGAAGGAAGACATTGCTTACTAAGTTATGAAATATAAGCTCATCCTAAGAAAACAGGAGTGGAAAAATCTTGAATTCTCCAAAGGCTTCTCTCTGTAGAATGTGAATCCAAACATATACAAGTTTAGGTTGATCATATCTAGATGGTGTTTCTTCTTAGAAAATATATCAATTCACACGTAAGGAATAAAATCAAGTCTCTAAAGTATAGCACCATAGAACCTGAGCACAATAAAACTTATGGTATTTATATTTGAGGAAAAAAATCACATATTGTTAAGAAGAAAAGGGACAGACTAAAGATCAACCTAACAATTTTACTGCATCCAAGAAATGTACATGTTGTGGCTGCCAGATTTCCAGTCTAAATAGAAATATGTAATTATGTTTTTTGTTAAAGGAAATTAAGATATTCAAGTCAAACTAACCTTGAATAAAGTCTCAGTTATCACACTGCTAGCTTCTAAAATATATTATAAAAGTATTGAAATAAAATTGTCATAAAACAATGATGTTTAAACAAGTAGAACAATATGGACCATGAATAAAATAGAGAACTTATGCTCTAAATAGAGGATTTAGCAGTTGTGAAAAGGTACCCAGACAACACAAAGGGAACAGAAGAATTTCTTTAGTAAATGAGGCTTGAAAACTTGTTAGTCTTGTGCACAAAGCAAAATATGACTCCTCCACATCTATTCACTAAAGTTAAAGTGGGTTAATTCATAAAGGGTAGGCATCATCTACTGATGAGTGAATGGAAAAAATGCATCCTAAAATATATAATAGACTAGTCTTCATTCCACAAAAAGAGTTGTTCTGTTCATGTAAACCTTAAGGATATTATACTACTTAAGGATATATATGGATATTATATGTTATTATATTTGACATAGTAAAATATGTTTATGTTGAAAATCAAATACTATATGACTCCATTTCTAAGGTATAGTCAATCGCTAGCAGCAGCCATGGGCAGCCATCAGTGAGGAGAGAGAATGACCAATGGTGTTTAGCAGGTAGACATTTTCAGCTTGGGAACTATTCTGGAGGTTGTCTGTATAACAATACAGATGTGCATAATAATATTAAATAATAAAATTTAAATAATAAGATAATAAATTTTGTTGTCTGTATAATGATGTTAAACAGACATAAAAGAAAGACATACAAGAAAAAATGGTCCTCTGTTCTTGCAGAGAACCCTAGTTCCATTCCTAACACCCACATCTGGTGATTCATAACTGTGTGTAACTCCAGCCCATCTGGTGTTCTCTCTGGCTTCTAATGCATAATGGGCACACACACACACACAAACACACACACACACACACACACACACACACACAGAGAGAGAGAGAGAGAGAGAGAGAGAGAGAGAGAGAGAGAGAAGAAGAAGAAGAAGAAGAAGAAGAAGAAGAAGACAGAGAGAGACATACATAGACATAAATAAAAATTAAAAATATGTGTAAAGTATTATAGAAGAAGAAAGAAAATCACATACTATCTAATGTTAATGTCAAATCTCAGGCCAAGTTTCTCATGGGCACACCTGTATGATACAGAACTGTGATAAAACTGTTAAAAGAACAAGAAAATCCAATAAAGATAATCAAATATACTTGAACTGTTATTCACTAAAAGGACATAAGAATGATAAACAAGCACATGAAAGGCACTCAAAATAGTCAACCAGGACATGTAAATTTAAATGCAAACAGCATTCCATTTCACCCTACTGAGTGCTCCTGTGAGCATGGGGCCAATTTCCCTCTACTCATACTGTTTAAAGGCTCACTCAGAGAGGCAGCCTGCTGTTCCTCGGTCTAAATTTAGAAGATGGAAATTTAATCTGATGGAAATCTTTTGTCAGATTAAAACATTGACTCACTTCAGCATTCCACCTTTTCTCTGGCAGTGTTTACACAGCTAAATTGATCCTCTTGTCAGTCCCTACAGTCTTGATAATTAAATGTCTCCGCACAGCTGTCTAAGTCACCCAGCTGCCTCCCTCCCCAAGCTTCTTTCTGGCGCTGTGCCCACAGGTGCCCTCAGGTGCCCTCAGGTGCCCTCAGGATGAATGGGGAGGCTTTATTGAGTCTCCATGCTGGTTTAGTCTGGTGAAGCTGTTGAGTGGTTTGTGATGGGGGCATTCATTTCACTATATTATAAAAAACAGGCCAAAGTTAGCTTCTGTGTATATGGAACAAACAACCAGAACTCAAGAAACTTCTATCTGTATGCTAGGAATCAAGGTTTCTTTATTAAGCTGGGTACAGTGAGGGGACTTGCTACTGAGCATAAGAGGTTGGGGTGTGTCTCCTCAGCTTATGGATCTGGTAAGAATTTATCTACGACTTGGCAAGAGTTTTATGAGACATTCCTACTATCTAGAAACATGAGTGTTTGTATTCAGAGTTGAATACATTAGCCTACTGTGGTAACTGAGTAGAGCGTAAATAGGTCCAGACTTTAAGGTGTGTCATGGAGAGTTCACAGTGCAGTGATGTCAGCTGAGGAGTGAAGGAAAGGAGGGAGTTTTGAGCAGGATGTGTGGAAGGTTGTGGGATAAAGCAAGTATTTTTCCCTGTGCCACATATATAAGAAGGAACAGTTAATGGTTTTCATTTCTGTGATGAGGATAGAAGCCCAGGACGTGAAGTCAATGGGAGGTGGAGGAGCCTCTGGAAAGTCTCAGAGAAATGGGAGGTGAGAGACTCTCTAAGTGGTGACCTCAACCAAAATGCCCATAAATGGAGAGAGGGAACTCCAAGAATCTACCTCCAGTAGATAAACAGAGCCTCAAATGGAGGGATAGGGTTACCAACCCACAGTCAAAATTTCTGACCCAGAATTGTTTTTGTCTAAATGAATTGCAAGGAGAAATGGAGAAGAGATTGAATGAAATTCAGTCCAGTGACTGACCCAACTTGGGATCTATTACATGGTAGGGCACTAAGGCTTGACACTGTCACTTATACTATGATGTGCTTATAAACAGGAGCCTGTCATGGCTGTCCTCTGAGAGATCCTACCAACAGTTGACAGAGACAGGTGCAGATACTTTCAACTAACCATTGGACTGAAGTTGAGGACCTCTATGGTTAAATTAAGGGAAGGACTGAAGAAGCTAAAGGTGCAGGCAACATTTTAAGAAGATGAGCAGTCTCAACTAACCAGTACCACAGGGAGCTTCTGGAAACTGATCAACCATCCAGACAGAATACATGGGCTGGTCCAAGGAACCTAGCGCATATATAGTAGAGGACTTCCTGGTATGGCCTCAGTGGGAGAAGATGCACCTAAACTTGGAGAGACTTGAGGCCCCAGGGAGGTGGGAGGCCTGGTAATGGGGAGCACCTTGTCACAAACTATGCGAGGTGGAACCGGAAGGGGGTAAGGACTGGAATGTAAATTAGAAAACAAAAACAAAGTAACTACTAGCCAAATAAAAGGAGACAAACATACCAAGAAAGCCAACAGTTCAAATCAAGGATCAAAAGAATAACACATGACAAGAAAAGTCCAGAGAGATAGTAAATGTCAAAAAATACTCAGGAGAAATTACTAATCACAGATATGCCTAATTTGAAAATGCAGTCGATATAGTCAGTAGCACTCCAAACAGAAAACAAAAGCTATACAATGTAAAGTCAGCATTGTGCAGGTGCCAACAACTTTAACGATCTTCTCCAGAGTGATGAGTTCTGTCTCCTTTTTTTGTCCTTTCTTTTTTTATTGGATATTTTATTTATTTATATTTCATATGCCATCCTCTTTCCCCATTTCCCGCCCCCCCAGGACCCCCTATCCCATACTGCTTCCTCCTTTTTGCTTTTATACCATTTTGATTACATGCAAGTATTATGGTCAGTTCTAGGTTGAGGAACTAGCAATACAATAGATACAAATAGTCAAGAAACATGCAAGACAATATACACAAATAATCAAAGAATAAGCAAGGCAATAAACAAAGTTCCGTGATCACTCCCATGGTCAATGTTTCTAAGGGTTTGACCAAAATATCTGAACCTACTTCCCTGTCCTATCCAAAAGTCATTTTCATGTCTAAAGCCTACTTCTTTGTTCTAGCCTAATACTTAGATTACTGCCTGAAACCCACTTTCTACTGTTTCCATCTTCTGCTCTTACCTGTTTTTCTTTCTGTTTTAACACAAGTTCCCGGAAAGCAAATGATCTCACTTGATCTGAGAGCCATTCAATGACTCCTTTCTTCCTTACCTTAAGTAGATTCTTTCCCTCATGTGGCTTAATTTTTTGGTTCCCCCTTTCTAGGGGCTTACTGTGACACTCTGACTTTTCTTTTCCAAAAGGACTTAGCATTTTCATGTTCTTTTATGATTATATGTTTTAATGACTGCCAGTTACAATTATTCTTTACTGAAGTGTCAACATCATAGAGGCAGAAATGTCCATCTAATTTGTTCACTTGTGTGCCCAGAACCCTGGAGTGCCTTTAATTGGTATGAGGGAAATGTGAGAAATGACAGAGCTTGGTGTAGGAAATGGTGTGAGAATGCATGTAAGTAAACTGTAACACAATGATGTGTCAGTTACTTGGCTCATGGTTATATGGATCAATGAAGGATGGAGATTCCTAAGTGATACCCAGCTTTCTGGAATAAAGACAGATTTGCCAAAGTTAATAGTTATTTGGAAAGAAGGCAAAGAATTGCCACAGAAATTCAAAGTTCAGAAAGACATCTAGAAGACACCCAAGTTACAAACTATAGAAATGGGTTTGTGGGTATTTTAACATGGAATGAAAAGAACAGAAAAAAATATACAACTAGGCATATATGCTGGCATTTGAAATGGATTTAGAAAATCAAAGCTCTAAAGGTAAAAGGAATCACAGTGCACAATATAGTTCTGGGGAAAGGATTTCCCGGGGAACAGAGAAACAGCATAATGTAGAAGCAGAAACAATACTGTCACTTCCAACAAAGATTATGGAGTGCCAGCTGAGGCCCAGTCAATCCTGAGAAAAAACCACATTAAAAAGATGAGATATCAAGTATCAGCATAGATCAAGTAAGTGAAAGGCTGAGAATTTTTATTAATTTTAGAAATGAGTGGGATATTGGCAATGTGTAAAGCATTATTTTCAGGATGTATTGAAGATATTTTATTTGTTTATACTTAGGGTCTGATAGTAATGGAGTGGATAGGGTATGTACTAGAAGAGAGAAATACATTGAATCAGAGTTTTAATTTCATGAGAAATGGTATATTTAATAAGAAAGAGAGAGGGCACATATAGATTATAAGATGATCCTGAAGATTAAATGTGGTGCTAAGAAGAGAAAGTTTCCATTGGGCAACTATCTCTGTGCATGCACAGAGTAATAATGCTTTTCACTTAAGGGTGATATAAGATAGACTACAGTTTAAATTAAGAAGAGAAAGTTTGCAAAAATACAGTTGAGTACTAGCTCATGATGAGCAGTGCTGGGGAGCTCAGGTCTAGGTGATTGGCATATGTTATCAGTTTCCTTTTGTGGAAACTCATCCTTGACCACACATTTTAAGACCTGTGATATGTTATCAGTTTCCTTTTGTGGAAACTCATCCTTGACCACACATTTTAAGACCTGTGATATGTTATCAGTTTCCTTTTGTGGAAACTCATCCTTGACCACACATTTTAAGGCTGAGTTCTCTTCTGCATCAAATCTTTCCTATCACATGCCCTTGGCTAGTCCCCAATTTGGTCTGAATTATCATAAACAAATCTCATCTTTCCTTCCTTCCTTCCTTCCTTCCTTCCTTCCTTCCTTCCTTCCTTCTTTCTTTCTTTCTTTCGTTCTTTCTTTCTTTCTTTCTTTCTTTCTTTCTTTCTTTCTTTCTTTCTTTCTCTTTCTACAAATCTCCCCTTGATGTAGACACCACTCCCCTGTTTCCTAGTATAGTACGGGCCTTGATTTATTTCAAATTTTATCATATCTATGAATTTATTCATGGAGTTTTAGTTTTTCTCATATAAACTAGTACCACATTTGGCAGTACCACATTTAATCCCACTCCACCCTTAAATCCCATCATGGTTAACATAACACAGGTGATCAAGTTTGTCAATCAGTTGAATAAATTATTTGGTGAGGACACCAACCAGAAAATGTTTATTCCAAATGACATAATCATGCAAGAATAAGAGACGATTTGGACTCAATTTTGAACTTAGGAAATTAAAGGTAAACAAGGCAAAGTTAATCCAAGCAAATATGCATGAAAAAGAATGGAATTTGCAAAATAATATTATTTAAATGAAAATAAATCCAGAACTGGGTTTCTACAAACTTTAATGAATTAGATGCAGTACTGAACACTTAGGCCCAAGAAAAGAGGAAGACGGATGGTGTGAAAATAATAGACACTCATAACAACAGGCAGCATTCAGAGCAGATATTTTAAAGAAATAAAATGTGTTTCTGTGTGTGTGTGTGTGTGTGTGTGTGTGTGTGTGTGAGAGAGAGAGAGAGAGAGAGAGAGAGAGAGAGATTTTAAGTTTGAAAATACTCAATAAAAGGTTTTCAGAATATAAAAATGTTCTAGCATTTATTTTGTTGTTGTTGTTGTTTGCTTGCTTTATTTTGTTTTATTTTAAATTTCAAGCAGGAATCAGAATAAAAAAAATAATTGCCAGAGATTTGTCTTCTTGCAGATTCTCAGAGGACACCCAGGCAAAGCCATGAAGAAAATTTAATCAATTTTGTGCTCATTTTTCATTGTGAATTTCTCATTGATATGAAAAATAGAATGTAAAAATAGGAAGAAACCAGCACTAATAAATAATTCTTTCTTTAGTCTTGAGAGTTACAAATTATATTGAAGAGGACATATGTATGAATAAAAGAGCTGTTAACAAACATCCAGTTGTAAATAGAGCAAAATGCATGCTTAAAAGATCCTGAGGAGACTTATTTCTGCTTGAAAATAACCAAAGGGGAAGACTGAGGGGCTGGCACACAGCAGGTACATATTTAAAAACCATTAACTACTCTGAGTATTCTGGATAAGGTAGCAATGTATTCAATAAGCTTGCTGTGTGGCCTTACCAGTTCCTGTTGGTGTGAGCTGCCTGGTCCCCAGAAACACCCTCATCTATAGGGAAAGTCAATAAGAATGTCCCCATTAGATAAGTGGTAAGGCAATGGAATTCTTGGCTGCTCACCCAAAAAAGCAGAGACAGCATTTTGTGTTGGAATAGAAAGAGCTGAAGGTCTATGCTCCAATTTTCTGGGGGAACCATTATGGTATAGCTTTTTCCTTTTATTAATTTACAACATTTTACCTACAAGTAATTTGTGGAAATGTTTTTCGTTTGTTACATACTCAACCCAATTAAAACTACCAGTACAAGAACAGGTGATTAATTAGATTAATTGAAAGGGTACAGGGAATGTTTTATTTTAGTATCGAACGTGGAGTGAGAGGTGAGTGATAGTTCAGCTAACATCACCAGGATTCTCTTTGATATAAGTTCATCAACATTTTCTTTGCAATCTACATTTTCCCTGTGTAAAATGGTATTGATTTACTTAGAGAAATGTCTGTGAGAGACCCTATTTCATGTTTTTCTTAGATATTATACTTACATGTGTCTTATATTTAAAATTACATACATCTTTCTTGGTCTCTGTCTCTCTCTCTGTGTCTCTATGACTCTGTGCCCCCTGAATCTATCTCTCTCCTTGTCTCTGTCTCTCTTTCTGTCTCACTCTTTCTCTCTCTGTGCTTGTGTGTGTGTGTGTGTGTGTGTGTGTGTTTGTGTGTGTTTTCATGCACATATGTTGCCCTGATAAAGAGGAGGGAGACTCTAATTGGTCACTTTCAGTAATACCTGTTTACAACACTCAGGTGAGGTGATAATCATGAATTCATAATGACCTCAACAAATACAATAAGAATCTCTCCCAGATGGGGGAAATCATACTACAGAAATTAAAAGGAGATTTTGTAGATGGAAGAAAACAGAGTCTACTGCTAATATGAAATTACTGTTGGCCTACCCCAGACATTTTCAAGAGAAAGGACAGATGTCTTGCATAAGGACTAGACAATAAAGGAAAACTAAACACTGATTTAAAATTCTTTATTTTAATTTTTGAGATTATAATTACATATTTCCCCTTTTTCTTTCCTTCTTCCAAACACTTCCACATATGCCTTCCTGCTTTATTTCAATTCATGGCCTCTTTGTGTCTCTATATCTCTGTCTTTGTGTCTCTGTGTCTCTGTTTTGTTTTCCTTCTGTATTTATATGTGCCTCTGTGTGTGTGTGTGTGTGTGTGTGTCTGTGCTCATACATATATCTTCTTATATACATGAACACAACCTGTTCATTCTGTATAATACTACTCAGTTGAATGCTTTAGGGCTATTTGTAACTGGATAATCACTTTGTGTGCTGTTTCCTGGTGAAGACTACTACACCTGTTTTCCTCATTACTTAGTTACGTAGAGCTCACTATTTATGGTTATATTTGTTATGTAAAATGTGGGTGTACTGCTTAGGTTTTGTCAACTTGACAGAAGCTAGACTCACTTGGAATAAAAGAACTTCAATTGAAAAATACCTCCATCAGATTTCCCGGAGGGCATGTTTTTGATGGTACCACTCCTGAGCTTGTGGTCTTGGCTCATTGAAGAGAGTAGAGCTGAGCAAGGTATGATGACTAAGCCAGTAAGCGGCATTCCTCTAGTGTCTTTACTTCAGTTCCTGCCTTCAGGTTCATTTCCGGAGTTCCTGTTCTGTATCCCTTCATAATATACTGAATCTTGTAAAACAAATAAACCCTTTTATTGTCCATGTTAATGTGGTACATGTTTAATCACAGCAGCAGAGAAACAAACAAAGACAACAGGTAAAACAATACATTATTTTTTAAAATGAGTTCTGAAAAGGAAAAGGCAAAGAAATTAATTATAGTTATTTAATGAAGTGGACTTTAAAATGCTTCATATTTTAAAAAATAATTTCTAACTAAAAGTATCTTATTGTAAGCTTGTACCAGTCTTAGAAAACACTAACTTCTATACAGACACTGAAATATTGGTTGAGTTAAAGCCGTGGTCATTCTCTCAATAATTACTTGAGATGAGGAAGGATGGATGTCAGTGTATACCTGAGAAAGTAAAAGCCATGAATTTTCTTTGCAGAGTTGGGAGAATTGGAATGTACTTTGGGTAGGGATTTTGTATTTAAAACATCACAGAAGGGGTGAGGGAGCAGAAACAATAGAAGACAGCAGAAAAGGATGCTCGCTGTGAGACTCTCTTCTAGAAATGTCAGGGAAGCTACAATCATGTAAAGTCTCTACAACATGGTTCCATAACATAGAATCTGAACAAGAATGACAGCGATGTCTCAGAGGAAGACCAAGAACTATAATCAAGTAAGGGATCCTGAGTGAATATACCCCAGGAAAGAATCCTTGAATTGCTTATTTAATAGAAGGTGGTCAGCCCTAAAATCATATAAATGAAAGGAACATTCTATATAATAGGCAGATTGTGTTAAGGTGTGCAAAAGTATGTATGTACTCTCTCTCTCTCTCTCTCTCTCTCTCTCTCTCTCACACACACACACACACACACACACACACACACACACAGAGAGAGAGAGAGAGAGAGAGAGAGAGAGAGAGAGAGAGAGAGAGAGAGAGAATAAAAATCCATAGGCCAAAATTTGAAAGAAAGTCCGATGCTTGCATAACAGGATAGATTGGAATGAGGAAAGGAAAAGGGAAAATTATGTAACTATATTTTATATGAAAAATAAAGATATAAAACAAAATTTAAAAAGACATGTAGATACTTTTAATTCTGATGGAGAATAAAGAAAGGGACACTTAAAAATTTGAAAGGATGGGCATTTTATCTAAGGGCCATTAAACATTCATTACATTTAACAGATTGGACTCATAGTCCATGGATTTACTTCACTGGTTATGCTTAATCTGAAGTTCAAGAAAACATTCAGGTATTTTATCAACTATGAAAATATTAGTTTTCAACATTCATTTGCATTATGTTATAGCACACAAAGGAAAAATATTTTTTTCCTTACTCATTTGTGATATTTTAGGAAGTTCAAAAAGAAGAGTTAAATGAAATCAGGAAACATTGTATAGCAAATTTCCTAATTTTTGTCAAAATAATTTTATATTCATGATAAACTATCATTGCTGCAAGTGAAAGCAGGTTGCACAGTACAAGAGGCAACATGACTCAGGGACACAGATGCATTTCCTGTCGAATTTCAAGAGATAGCAACTAAAAAGTAGAAAGAGAGAAAAATATTGTCAGTAGAAAACAGCAATTAAGTCTCAGAAGAGAAAGAAATGAGAACAGGTTGAGTTTCTCAGTGGGTAGATGAGCACACAGCTGAGGTTTGAGAACTTTAGCTCAATCCAGGTATTCTACAAAATGGCAGGAGCGAACCTACTCCCAAAGGTTGTCATTTGACATTCAAGTGTGTTTGGCATCCAGCACCTGCACACACACACACACGCACACACACACACACACACACACACACACACAGCTCATACAAAAAGAAACATACATACAGAAACACACTGAATTATTAAGATAGAAAATGAATATAGTAGAATACAAAGGGCTTAAAATATAAGCAGATTTAAATATATGCTAATATATTTGAAGATATCATAGAAATAAATATTTCTAACAAACTATTAATTATGTAAAGTGACTCCAAACTGTAGAAAAATTAATTACATGATGGAAAAAGAGATAATTTAAGACTGTCAAATACTATATCAAAATGTTTGCTCTTGGTTGTGTTTTACAGCTAAATGCTTTCAACTTATAGTTTTAATAGTATTGCAAGCTCTGGAAACTGATTTTAACATAGTAAAAATGTAGAGGAAAGGGCTTAAATATCCATCTTGGAGGCTAGCTCCATTACTATACTTTAATTCTCAAGGACAGCATTTTTAAAAAACTTCATTCTTACCTGTGATTTTTAAACATGGAGACTCTTTAAATGAATAGAAACAAAAAATGTCTAATAGTAATTTCTTAAAATAAAACTCCATGACCTCACACAGTAGGAAGTCCAAGGAAAAATGACATATTTAATACCATGCAAGGCTAATTTACTGTATCATTTAAATATACTAAATTAGTAAAACTATAAAACAATCATTCATAATTTTCTATAATGATGTGCTATAATATTTACATATATTTCCTAAACCATAATAATAATAATTCATGACTGTTAATCATTTTTAAATAGCTTAGTTAATTACAACAAAATGTTAGAAAAATAAGCTTTCTATGTGAAATGCAATTAGACATTAGAAACTGTTAAAGCTTACATTTAAATGAATGTGAGTCAATATCCAATCATGGACACATGGTACAAGCATGATTCAGCTATTATTCACCTTTTAAACCTTGAGCTGCTGTTGACCATCTATGAAAATATTGGCAATTTCTCTTCTCTGGCATTAGTGTGTAATTTGTTCATCTTGGTTTTAAATAAGTAAACATTTACTCTTAAGCTATTTGATCTCTGTTGCTAATTATTTATATTATTTTATCAGCAAACTTGACAAATATATGACCCTTGTAGCATTTTCAATATTATCATTATGATACAAATTTTCTGATTCACATTGTGTCAAAATCTAGAGAGAAAATTATTTACCTTAAGAATGTAGTTGGAATTTACTTGGAACGAAAAACAACAGCACGTTAAATATGCTTTACTGCTAAGGAAAACTAGTTTATGTTCCCATGTCATTTCTGGGATGAGTACATTGGCTTGGGAAAAGGAGAATAGGGGTAGTTCTGAGCATTCTCAGGGCAATTTTAGTTTTACACTGAAATAGCAGCATTGGACACAAGTTTTTGTGCAGCAGAATAGGCATTTTAGACATGGAGTTAGCTGTAAGTCTGTGTGTGTGTGTGTGTGTGTGTGTGTGTGTGTGTGTGTGTCTATAACATATGTATGCAGTGCCTGTAGAAACTGGAGAAGTCATTGCACCCTTTAAAACTGGAGTTATAGATGTTTGTGAGACACCATGTTGGTCCTGAGAATTGACCTCAAGTCTTCTGGTTCTTGAGCAAGTACTTTTAACTATTGGGATACTTCTTCAGTCCCTAAAACACAGGACTTTCTGATCCTTCTCTTGGTCTGAGAATGATGTTCCTTAATGGCTATGACATCACATTAATTTCTTGGAGCTAGTACAGCACATTGGTTAGACACACATTCTTACATGGATGGATTCTTACTTGGCCCCTCACTTCACCTCAATAATCATTACAAGTTCTTCATAAATTTTAAAGTAAAATACATTTGTCCCATGCATCTGAGATTCATTCCAGTTGTATATACAGAATTTGCCTTTTTTTTAAATAAGGAGCTCACAAGAAACATTATATAGCATACATAGGTCATGAACTCACATTGATTTTCCCCTAAGGTGAATGATTTATGGTTTGTGTTTTGAATTATGTCTCCTAAAGCTGTTCCATACTCCATCCTTAGTTCCTTGGATTGTGACTTTAATTTAAAGGGGTCGTAAATGGTATAATGAAGATAATAGAGGTCATAGTAGAATAGGTTGGCCCTTATTCCAATATGGCTAGTACTGTCCAAAGCAAAGAATATAAACACAAAGACACATGGGAAATACCAGATGTAAGTGGTTGATAAATGGAATGTTGAATTTTCCAAATAAGGAGCTTCTCAGATTTACAGAGTACAGGAAGTTAAGAGAAGCAAGTCTGGAATAGTTTTATGCCTAGAGCAATTGGAGAGACTAACTGGACTTGATATTTGGATAGAATCAGATAAAATCTACTTGTGTTGCTTTTAGGCATACAGTTTGTAGAAACTCATTATATCAGTCAAAGGAGATAAGCACATTCAATAATCAATCAGAATAGACTGAATGTCACTACTGAACCATTCTCACCTTTGATGCAGGTGTCACTGCAAGTCATCTTCTGTAGGAGACTGATGTTACATGTTTCATGGTTTCCTTCTTATCAGTGAGAAGAATGATAGATTCTTAGTATTTAGCAATTCCAGTTGGAAATGCAAATATTTCCTTTAAGATGGAGGAACTGGACCAACAAGATGGTTGAGTGTATAAATGCCTTTGCCTTCCAAGTCACTCACCTGAGTTCCATAATCTCGACCCATACAGGAAGAAGGTGAGAACAAACTCCACAAGAGGATTTCCACAACTGTTCCTGGAAACGTCACACTTTTACATGTACATCACACAGAGTAACATTACTAATACTAGTAATAAATAAGGAGGACCAATGGCTTAATGGTGAAGTGCATTTGATACTCTTCCAGAGAAATGAAGTTCATTTTCCAATATCCATAACTGCCTATAACTCTAGAGCTAGGGTGTCTAATATCTTCTTTTGCCATCCAGCAGTTCCTTATCACCCATCATACATAAAGAGATACACAAAATACACCTCAGTTAAAAGGAAATATATTTTAAAATAATGCATGGAACACCATAGTTATTTACACAACTCCCTTCCTGGAAGAGGAATACACATACACATGCACATACACGTATAACCTTAATTTCATTCATCCTTGCATTTGTGGGGGATGTGGAAGTCAACTTTCTGAAGGAAAAAGTGGGTGGTGAGCAAGACGCCACAGGCTCCTGTGACTCCTTGAATGCCACTAAAGGCATTAGATTTAAGAGGAATCCTGATGCACCGCAAAAAGGAATCCAGGCCAGGGAGGTGGCTGCCTCCTCTGACTCTCGGCCTGGTGTAGTGAGATGCAATTGGCCAGGGATTTAGGAGGTTAAGGTCGCTCAAGCACTACATGTAAGCTTATGGACTAGGCAATAAACTAAGATCTGCACCACGGTGCTGTTTACATCGTAGCCTCTCACTCCCCATCCTTGGTCCTCTTCTCCCACAGATTAGTTGCAAATCTTGCTCTGTATGATGATCATTAACAGTATAGAGCTGTGAAGGAAGAAGAAAAGCCATTTGTTCATTGTGGTTTTGTAGGTTAGGATGCAGGTTTGTTTCCACGGTGTGGTTCAATTTTGTGATACTGAGAGGGTATCATTTGACACCTTGATTGTGCAAAGAGGCAGATGTCACACAATCAGGAAGCTTGTGTTGCATAAATTGATGCAGAAAAAAAATAAGAACGAGCGAGAGTGCCTGCCCATGGACGGTCTCCTTGCTCCCATTACCTACTCTGTTTAGTTCTCTTAGTGTTTCTTTTTCCTCTGGACTTGAATGCCTTCCTGCCTACATCATGTGTCTAAGTCTTTAGTATGCTGTTCAGGACTCTTCATAACATGTTTCACTCTCTGCTTCATCTGCAGGCACTGCACTTTCCCTTTACACTCCAGAAACCACAAAGTGCATGCGTTTTCTGGCTTTCCTCCCAGAGGACACTTGGCTAAAAAGTTTGTGTTAATTCTACTAACTTCTATCAATTCTTCAAGAGTAGGCAGAGATGGCATCAACTTCTAAAAGCACACTTGATTTTTGATATTCATACTAAACTATGTATAGCAGAAGAAAGGAAATGACCACCAATCCTACCATTGGTTTTATAACGTTTTTATCTCCTCTCAGAAAATCACATACTATAAAAAGGCTTATAACTTTTGTTTATCCTCTTCTTTCTCTCTACTGCTTTGTTTTATCTGTTGTAGTAAAGAATCATTTCTATTGATTCATAAAATTCTGTATGTTAAAGATACAACCTTGTGAAACATAATAAAGTTTTGTGCATTTGAGTCACTCACTGACTACATATATGATGGTAGTAGGCCCTGTGTTTATGTATTTCATGAAAACTCTATTCCTGTGTGTTTAACTTCCACTTAAGCTTGGTTTAATATCATGCTGTTCTGTGTCCTATGGACCATATGAATGTAAAATCCATCCCTTACTTTGCCTTATGGAATAAATTGTAGGTGACTGATCTCAAAATGAAGTAAATTTGATTATAAGAAATTTGAAGCTAGAAAACCAGTGGTGCTTATCACCTGCCTGCTCGGCTCCATCTCACTATAGCCAGGTCTTGAAAAATATCAAAGTGATGAAAATTGTGAACGAAATTTCTTAAGTTAATACAAGGAGACTAGCAAAAATTTTAGAAGCGATTCCAGGTACAAAGAAATCTCTATTAATTTGGATGAAAGATCTGCTCAACACCATGACACCTCTGCTCAAAGGAAAAAAAAAAGACTATTTTGAATGAAAACTAGAATTACTATGATATTAGGGTTATTCCTAGCTCTAGGTATGTGTGTGTGTGTGTGGTGGGATATTAAGTGATTTTAGAATCATTACTCATTGCACAATATGGAAAATAATGCTGAACCTGAGAAAGCTGAACCGAAGAGAACTGGAGAATTATTTGAAACTTTTATTCAGAGTTTGTCACTTCCACTAGGTCTGTGGGTACTTTCAGTGCTGTTCCACACAATGACAAAATTGCCTAATGACACAATTCTTACAATATATTCCTGCCCTTGATTCCTGTGACTATATTTACACCTAACATTTTGTAGATGTTGTAAAGCTTGCTCCAATATGTATTCTATCCTTTACTGTAGTTACAGGAGTCTTATTGTCTGGAAAGGCTTAATTTAGTCAAATCTATCCAGTCTCCAACATCTGTAAAATTATAGACAGTATATTTCTGTGTATTACTTTATGTGCTGACATCCTTTTCATTTGCTCCATTTAGAATTTATTTTGTTTTATATAGGTGACATGGTGAATTGTGAGATTAAGGACACAAAGGGGCTTATTTCATCAGCTGGGATTAAGCACCGGGCTTTGTGCCTTCAAAGCTGTCTTATCATCAAACTTGGTTGATATTCTTTCTGCACCTGAAAATAGCATGGATTGATGAAGAGAGCCACCCCAGATGCCTCAGCAGATTGCACTATTTCCATAAATTTTCAGTGCACTAGCCTGTGCAGACAATGTTAATGCTGCTTGAACAGACTTGGTTCACGAAGTTTGGCGTCATGAGGCTCTATCTATCACTACTGTAAGCAAATGTCATAAAATAGCTATTCCTAAAATGGAGTGCTGAACAGTCCACATCAGGCTCATTCAGGATGCTTGTCAATCATGCAGATTCAGGACTTCATATCATCAGTACAGCATGGACTTTGCAAGTGAAGATAAATTCCTATTTGCCCTAAAACTTTAAGATTCTCTAACTCCAACATGAGGCCAATGAAATGGGTACATATTGTGCCTTATTTCCAAAGCTTAACACTACCTGTTTCAGATTCACATATCATTATCCAAAGATGTCATTGTCACCAACTAGCTAGTGTTGGGAATGACCAGAGCTCACTAAAGCAGCTACCATGAAACATTCACAAAACACTGGATTTTCTTCTCTGTTCTCTTCAACAAATAGAGAATCCCACATTGCAGTGTGAAAAGGTGGTTAGTTTTAGAGATATTTACTTTTGTTTCAATATTTTACCCTTATTCCAGTCCATATATATATATATTTCTTCACAGATCCAGAAAACCAGTTGTGAAATATTTTTTTTTTGGTCAAATTCAGATACTAGTCAGTCCCAAACTAGGACTAACAGTTAACATTTTGGCTCAGATCTAAAGCACATTCTTTCCATCATAGCTGTTTGATGTACTGAAGGAATAATTTCTCAGACACAGAAAGTGTCTTAATACTCAGGAGTCAAGGTACCATGAAGAAAACTGAGTAAGAGTAGGTAGAGTAATCTGTCAGTGTTGAGAGCCTCTCTGGAGGTCGGCAGAGATACTTACGGTTGAACCCTCATGGCAGACTAAAGGAGATTGAATTATTTCCTGCATTCTCTATGGCCACCAATGCCATCTATGTGTGCACAATGGACACAAACATGGGTGCTTCTTCCCATGTTACATTCTCATTGCCATCATCCCCAGGAACTTTAAAGAACTTCA
Organism: Grammomys surdaster; assembly: GCF_004785775.1. Lineage (NCBI taxonomy): Eukaryota > Metazoa > Chordata > Mammalia > Rodentia > Muridae > Grammomys > Grammomys surdaster. The sequence continues at coordinate 84,551 of NW_021618343.1, read as the reverse complement.
CACAAAATGATATCAAACATTTCCCCTACAATGGCCTTATTATAAATATAGCAACAACATTTCCAATATAAAAATATGACATTTGTGGAGCAAGCTATAGTTTGTCAAGAAAGTCCATATGTTTCTTAAGTTCTCAGAACAACTTGCTGAAATCCTTATCATTCTGATTTATTCTATATTTAATATAAAGACATCAAAATGGAGCATGTCAGTATGACTTTTTCCCAGGCCAGTAAGATGACATTAGGATTTCAGGCTGTGTCTTCTCCCTGCCACAGATTCTTTGTTCTGTATCATTCCTGTTATTTTTGCTGGTCCTTGTTATTTTTTCTATTCACTGAGAACTGCAATTTGCTAACTAGTAGTTGAATGGTTGAAACACTATCCTTATCTCTTTTAAGAGGTGAAAGATTACGGCGTTGATATGAGGACCTTAGTGACAGAACTGCAGCATAAAAGCTAGTGATTGCAGAGATGGATGGGGAATACATCCCAGACAATCCATGCTCAGACAGCTGGGGCTTTCAGCTAAGGGAAACCATCACTGTGATGTCAGAGTTATTCAATTATTCAATAGAAATAACAGTAATCAAATCCAACACACAAAATTATCACCAAGCAGACTGAGGCTTGCTTTGGGACAAGAGAACACCCTTTCTACCTACACATCAGAGGCTTCAGCGGTGTAAAACAATTTGATGAATGAGTCTTAGACTATTTGAATTTCCTCATTCGTGCTTTAATGAACGTCTCTCCACCAATCCTTTAGGATAGTGGAGAAACAAAATCTCCCAGGTCTAAAACTATATAACCTTATTTTCTAGTCTTATTTGAGGTGTAGTTAAGAATGTTTTGTAACTTGTAAATAGTTTCAGAATGACTCCTTGCCACTAACAGCATCTTGTATTGGGATTCTGTAATTTATTAAAGACACGCTATTTTTATTGATCATTTTTGTGAGTGCTTGAAGCCATTGCTGTATTGTACTGGGGGAAATTGACATGGACAGTTCTGGTAAATTGCACAAAGTTTCCAGAGAGAATGTTGAAAACTTAGACTTGACTGTGTGTCTCATTATTAAACTCCGGTGCTCTCTTCCACTGTCTCACTATGGCTGTCTTAGCGCCTTAGTCCTTAAAGCACTTGAAATGTGGTGTTTTTGTCATCTGTTACAGAGATAATACTGTTAGACAGGGAAATGAGCACAAGGCACTGAGAGATTTTTCTTTCTTCTACATGCTGTAACACTGAACTTTTGTCCTTATCTGGCACATTTATTTCATTTGTATAATTTTCTCTACTGCTTCTTCTATTAAAAATGTCATTCTTGCTTAGTATCACTCTTTTATGATGTTTACCAAAAGACATCTTCTCGTCCATTTCATTTGCTATCACCAACATTTATGACATGCTCTTTCTGGCTTAAACTCATATTTCAGTGTGAATTATTGCTCATGTGTTTTTATATTAGAAAGAATATTAAAATGAATATAGTCATCCAAAACTTCCAAATATATACTACAAAGAAATATTAATTCTATGACTCAACACATGAATCTGAATGGTATGCATGGTGTTGAGGAAGATGCATCCATGCATCCATCACTTCTCTGGCTAATCAGTACTGGCCACAAGACTCACGCTCACAGGAAGAAGAATGTAAGCAGAAGAACTCCTGTTAAAATATCATGCTTCCATTGGAGTCAGTTACCCCATAGTGGGGTGGGGCTGGACATTTGTGTCTGTCACCAGAAAGGATTTGAGGCAATGAGGGTATAAGGATGATAGTGTGGACTGTGGAAAACAAAGGAAGAAAATAATGGAAGAAAGTAAATTAGTAAAACTGAATAACTAAACTACTGGAGTCTCATAGTAGGCACAATTAGAAAACATACTCATAAAGATACAGGAAAAACATCTAGATGTCAAAGAAAATTCAGTACCAAGGTAAGATTTACCCACTTAACAGCAAGAGGGAAGCAGTGTTGGTTGGAGAGCAAAAACTATGCAATAATCTTCAAATTAAGTAACTAACTTTGTAGAAATAATTATGATCAGATGCTGGTTGGAATATATACATATACATATACATATACATATACATATACATATACATATACATATACATATACATATACATATACATGAATGCCAAAACCAAATAGAATTAACTTTATTCTAATAAACACATTTCAAATGTATAATATAGGAATATGATAATTTTATTCTCTGTATACTATAAATATAAGCCATTTATAATTGCATGAAAGAGGTAGTTCAAACAAAATTTGTTCATTATTTTCAAAGCAGCATTTGTAAGTATACAGAATATTATAACACTGACTTTCTTGCACCACAATTATTGTCTCATTGCATGATTTCAGATCACAAGCTACTTTAGAACAGGAAGCACATTGGTAACGTTTTTATCCATTCTAGATAGCTTTTACTGTCAATCTAACATAACTCGGAATCACCAGAGTTTAAATCCTGTAACTATTTTATCAGTTTTGTCTGTGTTCATATCTATGAATGGTGAAGTGATTATTAATTAGTGTAAGTGAGCCCTATGATTAGATGGTACCATAACTAAGTCCAGTAGTTTTCAGCTCTATAAAGAACCTTGTGCATTATTCTGAGTCCAGTTAGTGAGCAGCAGCAGCAGCAACAGCAGCAGCAGCAGCAACAGCAGCAGCAGCAGCAACAGCAGCAACAGCAGCAGCATTCCTTCATATTTGCCTTCATATTCTTGCCTTGAGTTCTTGCCACAACTTTTCTTAGTGATAAATTGTAGCAAGAAAATGTAAGTCAAATAAATAATTTACTCCATGGTGTCTTTTGCTCAGAATTGGATGCTATAACATGATCTAACAGACTTCAAAAGTATGTGACACATTGGGCAGTGATTAGTGTAATTCTTGTGCATATAATGGTATGGCATGCCATACCATACAGTAGTATGTGCATGTCTCTGTTTGTGACTTTTATTGTTTAACCCATAACATAATACTGTTTGAGATAGATTGTATTCATTGTTTTCAACCATTTCTAATTTTCTCTAAAAATTGCCATGTAACATTTTCATAATCTGCAAACTGGACATTTCAGGGGAATAATGCTGTTGTTTTAACGTGAAAGCTTCTGAGGATTTTAATGAACAACATATTTCTGAATAGGAAGAAAGAAGCCTTAGAGCAATGGCAGAGAAGCTAGTTTTTCCTTTCCTTCTATGAAAAGAAATGACACCAAGGGGCAGATGGGACCTTAGCGGGCTTTTAGTATTCAGTGTGTGAAGCAAGGAGAAAAGAGAATATTTCTCTTCTAGGGTTTGAAGAACTAAGAGATGATACAAACAGAAAACAGCCTGTCACAAATATAAATTATTCTTTGAAGACAACAAGTGAGAGAAAGACATTTTTAGAATTGCTGCCTCCCTGGTCTCTCTCTGTGCAAGCAAGGTAATTCTTAGTTTCAAACAGATTCTCCCCTGAGGAGATAATTGAGTCATCAGGGGAAAATGGAGAACTAATGGAGATTCAGATTCAAGGAACTTTATTAAAAGTGCTTTAAAACTACGAAATCTTCAATTCACTGGTGGAGCCAACAAATTTGCAGTTTACTTAAATAGAAAATATTATGCAACGCGAACTTGAATATGGAGGGTGAGGTAGGTCTATGAAAGCAGAGGCATCACCTAGTGAGAATGAAGATATAGAATATATAATTAAATTTTGGGAGAAGGACAGATGCTATCAGGAATCCACTTGGTACAAGGTAAACAAAGAAGAAGAAGACAATACCAAATGTGAAAAATAAGATGTTAAATTGCTTTTTTGTCCTCAGCAAATGGAGCCTCATCTGAAGCAATTTCATTCTTTTACTCAGTTCTAATGTTTCTTGGTTATAGAACTATTTCTTTATTTGGATTTGTAGAAGATTGAGCAGCAGGGTGGTGAGAATTGAACACATTGTAATGCAATTGTTGAAAAATAGAAGCAGTTTACAAAGTAAAAGACAATTTAGCTGGTAAGAAAGGAAAACGTCTTTTGAAAGTAATGTGGTAAGAAATGAAATTCGATGACTTTTCTCTCTTCAGGAAAGGAGTTTGCAGATCAAATGAGTAGGATGGACTGAACTTCTAAAACCAAAGACCAGAGATATTAAGGTCTCTTTAATAGGCTATTTATAGAAATCGTAGGTAATGAATTCATTTTCAAATGTGAATGAAACTGAAAGCATGGCATTACATTTCAAGAACTGCATGAAAATTAAAGGCCTTTTTGTTTCTTTCTCAGAAGAGGTCAAGCATATCTGACTATATTCAAGACTCAATTTTAGCATGTTCTACTGCTACCTTGGTATGGTAGAGAAAAGTTGAGACTGACATTGAAAAATCACACAAGTCAAGCTAACCGTGATTGAGTACAGCTGTAATCTAAGCACTGGGGATGGAGAGGTGAGGAATCATAGTTCAAAACCAATCCAAAAAACTCAGGAAGACCCTGTCTCCAAAAAGCAAGCAAACAAACAAACAAACAAACTTGTAAACAAGCAAACAAAACCCAAGATCAACTCTTTGATTCACCATTTACAAGGTCTGCACTAAAATGACTTATGTATTCTCTAAACCTAATTCTGAAAATAGTAATAGGTGAATACTGAATTCTGATTTGCTTGTTGTTCAGGTTGGAGGGAGTGTGGCCCATCTCTGCTATCTACTAGAGTTTATTTAATAATGATGTAGCTTTCAAGGGATATTGCTATTGCTATCTACTTTTATTATTTCTAGAGATTTCTTCAACCTTTGGCATGCCAGATTACAACTAAAATATATATGTGATGGTTTGAATAAGAATGGCCTCCATAGACTCAAATATTCACTTAGTCACCAGAGAGTGCAACTCTTTGATAAGATTAGAAGAATTAGGAGGTGCAGCCTTGTTGGGGGAAGTGTGTCTCTGGAGGTGGACTTTGGGATTTTCATTATTATTTATTTATTTATTTATTTACACTCCAAATTTTATTACCCTCTTAGTCCATCCTCTGACTGTTCCACATCCCATACCTCCTCCATGGCCCCCTGTCTCCATGAAACTCCACACTTTCCCCAGTCTTCTCCCTATCACAAGCCACACCCGTGGATCAGGATTTAACTCTCCAGTGCCTTGCGTGCCACCCTAACCATGCACCCTCACACAATAATCTACTAAACCTCCAAAAATCTATGCAAGCCTCCAACAATGATTTAAAAAAAAATAAGAGTTGCCTTGATCATAGTATCTCCTCACAACAATAGGACAGTGACTAAAATAAAATGCTATGCGGAAAAATTCAGACACACTAAATCAGTTTCTCATTGTTTTGATTATCACATTTAATTCATGTCAACCTAGTCATTATATACAGCAAAGAAAGAAGAAAACTCACTTAGGATATAATTAAATTATAATCAAGAGTTTCTGGAGATAGATATAGATATAGATATAGATATAGATATAGATATAGATATAGATATAGATATAGATATAGATATAGATATATATTGAGGAACCCAGAACAGTACAATCCCTTTTATTTTCTTATCTAGTATGATACTTCTCTCCTTCTTATCTCCCGTACAGAGCACTGTAGATGTAGAAATACTAGAAAACAGAATTCTAAGAAATAATTTTTACGTGAATCTTATGTACAAAAATTGTTGTTATTTATATACTTGTGCTCTGTTTAGTAATTACTAACCTTTATAAAAAATAAACTAGCGTAAAATGTAATTTGATAAATGATTTTTTTCATTGTCCATGCCAATTTCATTTTCCTGAATGTATGCATATTCTTCCATGAAGTGGAACACAGCATGCTACCTATATGTATAATCAATGTGTAATTCCCCTTACATTGGCTTTGTACTCTGTTTGCCCTCTTGTACCCCAACAGCAAACAATTTGGGGATAACTTTGTTTTTGGTTGAGTGTTCTCTCTGTGTAGTTTTTCCTGTGTTTGATTTCACAACTATCTTTATTGGTCTTAGTTAATTCCTTGTTGTTTCATATATGGCCCTGTGATAAATACTTATAGAAAGAAGCTCGTGGTTTACCACCAACTTCTTTCCCCCCAAATCTATTTCCTCTTAGAACAAGGCTTTGAAGGATATGAAACACTGCTGGCACTTTAATTTCAATGTTGACAGTTGGCCATGCAGTGTGAGGTAAAAGCAGACTTAAGACTGAAATTGTCTTTCATATCTTTAATACCCATTTCACTTTAGAGAAGCCCATATAAAACCTCCAATAAGACTATATGCAACAAAGCTATATGTGTGAGTTTTCAACTGGGATCAGTTTTGTCCCTGGCAGAACATGTGACACAATATGGAAACACTTTTGGTTGTATAATCATGGAAAAAGGAGATTACTAGTATCCACTATTGAGACAGAAAAAAATGGGTTTACACATTCTACACTATACAGATACTCTCTACAGTAGAAAAAATATTCCTGTCTAAGGTATCCACAAGTTTTAAAAGCCATGAACTAAAGAGCACAGAGTAGAGTTTATTTAATTATATTGTGCACAAATTAATTGCATCACTACATTTGAAAGAGCAACTTAAAATTTGCATTAATTATCTTCATATGTGGAAAATATCACTTTCTCCTGAAGACTGGTCTTGATACTTGGTAGTCAGGGAAGCATCGCATAAAACAAATATACAAATAATCATGTTCCTATAGAGGAAAAGTTACTCTGCTGACCCTTCTATACCTTTTGTTTCATTTATTTTTCAAGAAAGCTTCCAAAAATTGAAACTTCAGTTACACTTGTTATGTGGCAAAGTATACAAAACAACTTAAAGTCTTAAAGGCAACTGGTTTATTTGACTCACATTTTGGAGTTTATAAACAGAGAAATGTTCTATTTAAAGAAAAGTATCATTTTCGATGAACCCTGTGATTGCAGGCAACATCCAAGATGGCACACCTACATAATTTGAGATTGATCTGACTACTGGGTAGGGAATAAAATTGTGGTGTTAATAAGAGCATCTATTTATTGCTTCTTCATGATTCCAGTCTCATGTGAGTTACACCTCAAAACTCTAGTTACTTCCTATTCAGTCATTCCTATCAAGAAGACCAGGACATTGCCGTCCTTTCTCAGTGTGTGAAATATTAAGCTACTTCTAGAGGCAAAGAGCTTACTTAGTCACTGAATTGAAGTCAATGACTTGTCAGACTCATTTGCAAATCCTTGCAGAAGTAACATCAGAAATTCCACACACAGAGAAAACTGAAAGATGAGAAGACCAGAGTAAAATGAATAATATTAACTCTAACTCCCTCTGGTTCAACACAGGTGTAGGCTCACCTCAACTAAACTTGAGCCAAAGTGAGTAGACACAAGTTAAGGAAGTGTGTGTGTGCGTATGCACACTCTTGTCTTTCTTGTAGTCCTGAAGTCACTTATCTGCTTTATTGTTCCTATCACTGTCTTCTGATGACATTCTTGCTCCCTTTAATGGCAGCAATGTGACTCTAAACTAGAGCTTATAGGATCCACTCTAAATAGGAAGGTCTGTTTACCTAGATCATTGCACCTTGTTGGTTTTATACTCTTCATGTTAGCTGGGACTGTTCTACAGTGTGAGAACTATTACTATGTCACTTGAATCCAAAAACGAGTATTCATATTTAAGAAGGAGGGTGTTTGGTACTATTTCTCAAAATATGCTGGTGCACTATCTGCCCCAATCTGTACTGCATAGTGTAGTCATTGCACAAACTTGCATTATCAGCTGACTATAGGATGCTTTCTTTAAAAGAAATATCTTAATAAGTTACAAGATATTTACTTTCCATTTAAACTTTGAATTACATATGGTTGTTACTGAACAGATTTGAAGCACAAATCTTTGATTTGAAACACAAATCTAATTGCCTGACACTGAAAAGATCACTTCTTGACATTTCTTTCCTTTGTGTATAAATAGGGGTAATACATGACATTATCCAGAATTTCATCAAAAAATAAGCTATATATACTCAAACACATTGAATTTGGGACATGTAGAAATCAGGTCATGTATGTTATTTATATATTTTGAATTTTTAGTTAATAATCTGGGGGTGTTTTGTTTGTATGTAAGTACCTACTTATCATCAAGTCCTACCTAACAATAACTTTTAATCTCTTTCTATGAATTACTATAAAGAAGCAATTTCAGTGAGGTTCAAAGGACACTGGACACTTCAAATCAAGTTCTGTTAATAGCCTGCTTTTAAATGAACTACTTAGGAATTTAATGTGTTTCCTTACATTATAACCTCAGAGATATGACAATTCCAGAGTACCTCACAATAGTGGGACAGAGTAAGAACAGGAAGCATGTCTTCCTGAGTGAAGAAGGGCAATCCCTTCCCCAAAGTGATTCTACTTTTCCATTATGATAACAAATAAAAGCCTTAGTAAATGATTCTACTTTGTCAATGGAGGTGTGTGAGTGTGTGTGTGTGTGTGTGTGTGTGTGTGTGTGTGTGATCAGCCCAAACACCATCTTGAACAGAATAAACACACTAGGGAATGTTCACTTAAAAGAACGAGAATGGGAATTGATAACAGAAAACTTAGGTGATGATACAAAGCCTTGGAGAGAGATGAAGATGAAGTCCTCCAAGCTGGACTGCTCTTTCTTCAAGCCTATATCTGGAAAAAAAGAGACAATATTTCATGCTCCTTAGAAGTCAGACAGATCCATCCTAACATGCAGGCAATGGGCACATGGAACAAGGGTCCTGAATGTGTAAGTTCTGGACTTTGATGATAAGCATGATTTGAGAGGACAAAAGCCAGAGAAAATCCCACAGATGAGTCCACATTTTACTGTAGTCTATAGGCATTTGAAAAATATGTTTCTAGAGAATAAACTAAGAGGTCAAATTATTTGAGACTTTCAGTCAAATATTATTAACTAATCAACCACCCCTCCCCTCCCCCCCAGGTTATCCCTGTGTGCACTGAGACTGTGGTAAATCCTGTGACTCCAGATAGAGCAGATGAAGTAAACCAGACTTCCCCAATATTGAAATTTGGTCCTAAAATCCTTCAGGTTTCTGACTGAGTTAACCAATCTGTCATGTGGTCTCAGCTCTGTCAGAGGAAATTAAATTCTCTGTAGATAGAGACGACATCTTCAGAATCTAACGATTTAATCTCTAATGTCAAGATGCAATTTAATTTTACTAATTCAGTAAAATCATTAAGCATGACAAGAGACAGGAGCAAATATCCAAATCCAATTATAAAAAGAAAACAGCAAAAATGAAAACAAAATAAAATAAATAACAGGTGATGATAAAAAAATATAGAGATACTTGATAGGAATAAAATCTTTAAAATAAACTGTATATTCAGAAAAATATAAGGTAAAAAATTTTTTGACAAAATTGTTAGAAACAGGCTTGATATGGATGACAGGGAGACAAGGGGCATAGCATGGGTGATGTGAATGCATTGAATACTCCTTCAAAATATCAAAGAGTAAATTTAATTAAAGTCTTTTTAGAAAGAATTAAAATGGAAAAAGAGGGAAATGTATGAGAGGCTTTCTGTCTGTGTAAGCACTGAGTATTTCTGCCTAACGTGCAGCAGGAAGGAAAATAGCAACAGACAAAAAGCATTTAAATCAAAGCATGTTTGCCCTAGACAGACCATGTCCCAAGTAATGTCTTTTTCTTCCACAAGGGGGCAGTGAAGGATGGAAGAGCTGAGTGTGGGGTGGGAAGTCCTGCATGGATCCTTATGCTGATTTCACACACAACAATACTTTGGTTGTTTTGAAGATAAATATTTTATTTTCACCAGAGAATAGAAAGTATATTGCTAAAAGCATTCCATTTGACAAGTCATGTCATCTTTGATATCCATGACATGTCATGATGAATGAACATGCAACTTCCCATAATTTGTGCCCACCCTGTCCTGAGCAGTTGTTTTTCTTCCTCTCCCCCACAAGTAAATAGAAATATTCTATAACCTTGTTTGCCCAGTTCTCTGCATTAACATGAGTAATGCAAATAACAGGACTAACACTGGACAGAGACGTATTGAATTTACTGTGGAGTAGATGCCTATCGGCTTGGTTTGTAACACGGGGCCCATACATACTCCTTACAAACAGCAGTTATGGAAGAACTGCTCATATTTTAACCTAACAATTAAGAAGTCTGATCCTCACAGAGTGTGGCTAACATTCCTAGATTCCTGCAACTGTAACGTGGTAGTAGAAGAGCGTATAATGGAAGTTCTAGCGCACAGTGGCTCTCCTCTAAGTAAATTTTAGGACCAAACTTATAAAATTTGATCTTGACACAATTACTATGAGACAGTGCTTGAGATACTTTTGAATTCAGCCCATAGCATCCAGGTAGAAAATGAAAAGTTAGAAGAAAAAGTAAATGATATCTGACGTGAAAAGAAAATGTTTCTACAGCAGACAATGTCAGTTTCTGGGAGCTCAGTCAGGAGGCTGAAAGCTTGGTGCGGAAGCATTCTCTATAGGAATCACCGAAGCAAATAGGGCTTTGGGGATTTTCTTAGTTAGGATTTTATTGCTGTGAAGAAACACCATGATCAAGGTAACTCTTATAAGGGACAACATTTAATTGGGGCTGACTTACAGTTTCAGAGGTTTAGTCCATTGTCATCATGGTGGGAAGCATGGCAGCATGAAAGCAGACGTGGTGGGGGAGCTGCGAGTTCTGTACCTGGACCTCAGCTGCAGCCAGGAGAGACAGTCTGTCTCACATTGGGCAGAGCTTAAGTACATGCATGACCACCTCAAAGCCCCACCTCCACAGTGACACACTTCCTCTACCCAGGCCACAGCTCTCTCAATAAGGCCACACTTCCTAAAAGTACCACTTCCCATGGACCAAGCATATTCAAACCACCACAGGGATGAACACATCTACCAAAATAGCTACAGAGATGCATTTGAATCTGTTTGTGTTACAAGGTTCCCACAGAGAAATGAAAAGGACAAGGATAATACTCTAAACAAACTATTTGTTAGATTGTAAAGAGGATTATGGGAATGTTTCACTTTTTATTGCTTAAAACCAATTAGATTAGTATAGAACCAGAAGGCATTAAAAGTGACACCAAATCTTCTGAAATACACTCTCTTTGTGACAGAAAAGCTGGTGTTACCAACAACACAGTTAATAATAAACTGTATGTGATATTCTTCTACCTATATCAGTGTGGTGCCTTTTGTTCATATAGAGGTTGATGTGGAGAAAGCTGAGAAATACAGATGTCTATGAGGCTATCGTACAAGATCGTTTTGCAGGGCACTGAAACAGACCTCTACAAATTGCAAAAGTAAGCTTAGCCAACTTGTGATTTTCATTGGAAGAAAACACTTGTGATAACTGATTTCTTTTCCTTTCAGAATTCAAGCTCAACTTGATTTTGGCATCATATCCAAATGTGTACAATATCAAGGTTACACAACATACAACCTCTAAAGTAGCTTAGAAGAGAGACATTGGCTTTCTTTCCAAGGTCTTTAGAGATACTCTAGCTTGATTCCCTTGCTATATGCCTAATGGTTACACTATTTTTTAATTAGATGAATATTTCCATTGCATTCCTATTCTTGAATATGCATTACTGTGTATGCAGGAGTGTGTATGAGTATGCTTGAGTAAGGTAGAAGCTGATGTCAAGTTTCTCCCTCTGCTAAGCTTAAAGTTGTCAACTTGATAGGATCTGGATTGGCTATGGAGAAAGCCTGGGAATTTTGACCAAGGGATTATGTTGATTAGGCTAACTGAGGTTTAAAGACCCACACTGAAAGGAGATATCAGTCTTTGTACTGTATTGGAAAAAGCTATTAATCATGGGCATGAGTTTCTGAATGCAGAGAAGTAACAGCACCTTTAAATTCTACTGGCTTAACTTCTTGACCTAATAGACCGTATTCTTGATCTGTGAGCCAAAATATTTTTTTTCTCCCTCAAATTGCACTCATTATAGTATCTTATCACAGCAAAAGAAAAAGAAAGCTAAGGTATTCCCTCACTTTCTTAGGTTTTGAGACAAGGTGTGTAACTAAACCTGATACTCACAAATACATCTACTCTAACTGGCCTGCCACTCACTGCGATCTGCTTGTCCAGATCTCAAATCAAAGTATATTGCTGTGCCTATTTATCTTACATGTAAAGGGACTAATGGTCCCTTTGCTTGTGTGGCCAGCACTCTCTTGAATGAGCTCTGACCCAAACTGAAATATATAGATATTCTCTTCATGTTTCTTTGAACTGTTTTTAAAACTTACATCTTTATGGATGTATATTGAGTTCCAAGATAGTCTATTAAATTTAAATCAATGTCTTCTGTTATGCTACAAAGGTAGATGCTTATTTTATCTGTTTGCTTTAGAACACTATAATTTAAATAATACACTGCCCTTAAGTATTTAGGATCAGTTTGTTGTGAGAAAGAGTAAGAAAAACTATTAAAATTTATTTTAAATGCATATCAAACTTATAGCTCAATCTAGAGTTAATGTCATAAATTATTTTCATATACTTTGGTTTATGTTCTTTAATTCCATATGCTGTCTTTATTATACTCACAAAATAAGTTCAATATCCTCCCACACACCCCTTGAACCTTATAATAATATTAGTTACTCCTCTTTACAATTGCAAAAAATTAAGTTATGTCATTTGTACTTAGATAACTTTTATAAATTTCATTTTCTTACTTTGGATAACTTTTTATTTTCTTTTATGCTATTATAGCCCCTTAGATTTTCTCTTTCCTTTAAATAATTCATATTTAAATTTTCATGCAAAATTACCTGTTTACTCATGATATTACATTATTTGAATATATGTGCTTAGACTAGCCATATACTTTATTCTGTAGCTGCATTTATTTGTCTACTTTCATATTCTTATTTCCATCAATCACATCTGCGTTTCCCCAAATGAAGCACCTTGGCAGACACGGTCTCAACATTCAAAGGCAGAATATTTATTTCTTTACTTAATGGTTTTATCTGTCTCTGTAGCCTGCTTCTCCAGCTGCTTGTTTAGCCATATATACAAAAAAATTATCTTGGTAAAACAGCTTTAGGACCATGACCAGGAGTAGCTGGTATACAAAGGCATATGCTTTGTTATTCCTCAGAGTGAATAAAGAGCAGTATCTGAGTGTTTTGTGTCCTGGATTGTCTTCTAAGCATTCCTCAGTGAGTCTCCAACTTTTCACAGTTGCTGCCTTTTTATTCTGGCTCACTTTTGTACTCTTGTACTAGGATATTCTTTGCTTTATATAATTGACTGTCACTAGATCTGTCAGTCTCTTTCCCATTAGCAGTCAGAACTCCTGGCTGGGAGACATGCATGGTGCCATGCAGCAGAGTTAGCTAAGCCAATTCCTCTATGTTACATACTTTAATTATTCACTTTTGGTATAATTTTACAATGTAATAACATATTCTTAATAATTTCTTGTTTTTACACTTTATGGCTGAGGAATTATAAATGTGTGCTCACCATGTCTAATTATTAAACCTTAAATTATTATTTAATCTTAAACATTTGATATTTCCACAGAACTTTTATATGTGGTGATTATCTTCATTCACAGATAATATTTCATCTAAGCAATATCCCACAGTATGTTTGTCATTGTGTTGATAAGAATGTATACTAAATGAACTTATTCTTTGTTATAATAAATTAGTTGAAAAAATTTGTGTTTATGCAAATTATGTATATGTATACATATATACGCATACATGAAATAAAAATTAGTGGGGAAAAAGGCCCTGAATTTAAAAATGATCAGGGAGGGATTTATGGTGGTACTTGGAGAGAAAAAGGGAATGGAGACATGTTATAATCATTTTATAATCTAAGAAAACAAAATTAAAATCATTTCTATGAGTTATCTTATTATATCTAAATGTTCACTTGCTGTGTAGTATAAGATGGGTATGTTAGAAGACTAGATTATTCCACAAGAAAAAATTACTCGTTAGCTCAGTAAATTGCATCACAATATGTTTTGCTTACACTTTTTTTCATTAGATGTGTCTAAATCAAGCTGTCTACAACTTTTCTGTCACTTGTCTCTTTTATTCTTAGGTCTAGGACATGATGTTTTTTCTCTGTCTAAGTGGATGCCAACAGCAGAAGGTACATTTTGCTCACATACTGCTAGAATTAAACTGCAAAGTATAAAAGAAACTCCTGGGTTGGTGGATGACAAACAATGGATGCTCAAGATATTTCTGTTGTTGGCTCTTTCCCCTTGGCATAATAGAAGAAAGTTTTGTTCCCATGCCTTCTCTACTCATGTGCTCTAGTTTTTCTCTGAGATCACTGGTTGTCTGCTTTTGCCCACTTTCATGCTTTCATTTAGAGTCAGGACTAGCTCTGAATATTTCCCCACAAATACTTGGATCTGCTGATAAAACAATACAGACTCTTTCTGGAAAAAATTTAAAATGCTCTGCAGATTGACCCAACTTATTTGACATCCAAGGCCAGGGAGTTTTTCTTCACGGGCAACTACTAAGGTGATGCTCTGACTGCCCTAGACTCCTCCAGAAGAAGGGTTCTTGAGCAGAATAAGTGGTGTGGGAATTGACGCACACTGTGTTCTAGCCTATTAATGTGACTGTTTATGCACACGTCTTTTGTTCACTCACAATATTTTAATGTTGCTCATGTTCTTTAAACAAATACAGAATTTGAAGATCAGATACCTGAACATAACTTCAGGATTGAGACTATGCTTTATTATTTAAGTCCATATTTAGCATTTGACATCTAATTTTCTTTTTGTATGTGTCACAAAGAGAATAATACTGTCCAACTTAGAGATGGTTGTGATAGATAAATGGAAACATATTTATGGATTACTTAGTAGAGCGTCAAGTATAAAGTAGAACATGTATATGACACAAGGAACAATTCTATCTCTTCTCATTCTGTCTTTTTATACTATATAGTACGTAAAAATATGTACATGTGTTAATTATTTAATTCATGTTATTTGAACAATGTAGAGACAGACACATAGGCAGACAGACAGAGGTGTTTCTATATTTATATGTTTCATTACATTTTTTCACAAATGTACTAGTAGTCTTCACTATACAGATCTAAGAGTAATACTTAAAATGATTTCTACAACTGTGAAGCAACCCTTATGTATACCCCCTTCTACAGCCATACAGCAGACTCTCATCAAACTTGTACCCCTCCTTCACTAGGGTGTTGCAAGCCTTAGTTCTAGACCCTTAGATCCTGGATCTATTCTTTAGCACACTAATGCCATTCTGGTCTGGTGTTTCTATATTCAGAACGTTTTGATATTTTTTTCCAGTTTCAGCTTATATTACTAGATATGACTATGAATTGTTCCTTATAATTATAGACAGAGATGGTAATGAAGAATATGGTGACAAATATTCAATCTGAGGTTTATGTTTTATATAGAATGTGAAAATTAAATTTACAGTAGTAGAAATAAAAACATGCCAATCTACTCTAGATTCTTCCTTTACCTAGCCATTGTGCCGTGCATGCGACACTGTGGCTCCCTTCCAGATTATAAGGAAGTCAATCAATATGATTGAATTCATTTCTAGGGCATTCACTATGATCAATTTGATAAATAAAACACATGTAATACAGCTTTGTATGTGGCACACTCACACACGCTTACAGGTAAAATTCTCCTAAACTCTAGACTTTCTATTTGTATACACATGGTTTTTCATTTGCTCATTAAATAAATATATAATAGTTGTTTACATGACTAAATTTCATGGTTGCTGTAGCAGCAAATATACTCTTATAAAATTTACTTGGTCTTCTTTCTTTCATCACTGTATCTAATATTTTACTTCCACTATTCTCTTCCATAAATTCCTGATACATATCAGAATGAATTGTTCATTCTTTCATTAACTGTATCCCATAAAATGTGATATGGGACAGGAAGGGTTAAATGGGGTAGGACTGGTAGAGGAGGAAATATAGGGTCTTATAAACTAACATGAAAGTCTTTATGAAAAATATATAAAAACCTAGTATTGTAGATGCTTTCTAAAATATGGATGTATATAATATGTATGTATGTATGTATGTATGAATGTATGTATGTATGTAAACAGAATTATCCTATAACAGAAGGGTAATGCCCCAAACAGATATCATATGTTACACTTACACACAGAAAGAAAGAAAGAAAGAAAGAAAGAAAGAAAGAAAGAAAGAAAGAAAGAAAGAAAGAAAGGAAGGAAGAAAGAAAGAATTCAGCACCAGGAAGGACTTACAATTTTTTTTGAGTTGTTGAACAATGGGGTCTCATAGACTCCTATCATAAGCATAGGATATTGTCAAAATATTTGGTACTTTGCATATCTTGAAGGCAACACCCAGGAGGACATACCCATTGGAACAATGATGGCATTGGTTTTGTTTGATTGTTTGTTTGTTTTGTTTTTTGCCTTTTGTTTTGTTTTTCGAGACAGGGTTTCTCTGTATAGTCTTGGCTGTCCTGGAACTCACTCTGTAGACCAGGCTGGCCTCGAACTCAGAAATCCGCCTGCCTCTGCCTCCCAAGTGCTGGGATTAAAGGCATGTGCCACCACTGCCTGACTCAACTACTCTTTTATTTATAGGACCTGTTCCCCATATTGTCATCTGTATTTGATACTGTTAAAGATCCCAAGAAACTGAGACTATATACGGCATGGTCCCTAGGAAAAATCCTACTTCAGTTATTTTGTTAAATGGACAGGACAATAAAATATCTCCCAGTGATGTGTGGTCACGGCTTAGTGTATCACTCAACCTTAATCAGAAAAGCTTAACTTTTCAGTAGATGACAATAAATACAGATTCCTAAAACAGACCCACAAGGAGATAACAAGACTCTGGGATGTGCATTATAAATAGGATATCTTTACCATTCCCTTTCACTCAAAGCTCAGTATCATTGTAGAAGAGATGGCAAAATGGCAAAGAACCAAAGTAGTAGAAACTTTCAAGGAATAAGTATTTTCCAGAAATATTCACAGGATATATTTAAACAAAATACCAGCATGGAGGAAGGGAGGTGGGCACAAAGTCCTACACCTAGCTAACAAGCTATTATATTTCATTACTACAATGTGAATAAAAGTCAGTTTCTATCAATGGTGTATCATTTTGTACATTATCCACAGTATAGGGAAATACCCACAACCAGGAATAGTCAGAAGGCATAAGATGAAATACATATATTAATTCATTTGTTATTTTTGAGATTACAATATAATATTATCATCTCCCCTTCTGTTTTCTAACCTGAAACATCCAATATTCCCTCCGTACTCTTTTTTTCTTTAAATCACTGTCTTTTTTTCCTAACTGCTGATTATATATATATTCCTAAGTATGGAAAGTATGAAAGTATGGAAGTTATTTGTATATATTGTTTCAGGGATGTCTTTCTTACATTTTCCAGAGAGAGAGTGAGAATATGAGACTGGGTGTGACTAGAGGCATGGAAAGATTTGGGAATGAATATAATCAAAATATAATATATGAAATGTGAAAAAATGATTTAAATATATTACATATTTGATTTAAGTAGATTTTTATAACAACTGAGCAGATACCCATTTTAGAGGAAAAAACATGTCCACTAGTTTCACATGTTATATTATTCCTTTTGGAGCTAATACATCAGCTGTTCACAGTGAAGGACACGTAAAGAAACCCTTTAATCAAAGGGCCACCCCATAATATTCTGAAATTTGCAATTGATATTTGGAAGTATTTAGATGTTTTAATTTTGAAGTTAGGATTCAAACAGTTTCATGACACTGCCTCACAGCCTCATTTAATGAATTCTTCAGAGGCTCATGGAATGAGGCCAGTTCTTTCTTACTCACACTTCTCTCTGGGTCTTTAAGAGCTGTGAGTATTTTTCCTCTACTTTTCATAGGACATGTATATGTTGCAGAAAACTCAGCCAATTGGCATCTAACTAACTTGTCCTTTCCTAAATTTATGCAATTTCGATTTCAAACTTAGATAAGACCTTCAGGAACTTTCTATTTCAAAATTAGAGAAGACCCAGTCATAATTTTCTACGCCATAATCATGATTCACAACCACTCAAATGAAAAATGCCCTTGTGTTAGTCTAATCTAGTGATGCAAAACCCCTTTGCTTTTTAGCTTACAGCATGTTTCTCAGATTTAAGATACGTTAACCAGTGCCCAGAATCCTCAACTCTCCAGAGCCACGACAAGCATTGCTTACTCACTCAATATGAATGCTTAATTTACGTTGTACAATTTTTCATTACTTTTGCTCCTCCTACTGGAAATGACCTCTGCACTTTTCCTACCTCTACTATTCATAGACAATATGCTTTCATAAATCTATACTGACAATAGGTTAAGTTTGATAAGAAAGAAAAGAACAATTTTCCCCATTCTATGCTGTGTTCCCCTGTTCTGTTTGTGCTGTTTGGCACACTCAAATCACTCAAGGAAAAGAGGCTACATTGAAATGGATGAGACCAGAACATATATTCTGAGACAGAACAGCTTTTCATGTGAACTCTAAAAACTTAGGACAGCAGCCTCATCATATTTAGAGAAGATATTCAAGGTCACACAAGTAACAATGACACATGGAGGGCTCAAAAATATTTTATAAATAACTGAAAAACATACAAAGAATAAATATCTAGTAAATCAATACACCCTCTGAAAGGTTAAGAATGAATGCTTAAGGCCCACAGGATGAAGTAATATAAATGAGTTAGTTTAAGGTACATATGTCCTAAAATGGGTTTAGCTATAGTAGAGATAAACTTTATGACAACTATTTAATGTCAGAAGACCTATCACAGTTTTGTATTCTCTGAAGGATAGGTCATCTCACCTTCACAGCCAGTCTCTAGCAATAAAATACTTTCCATGACTTGAAGATATTAATTCTGCCTTGAAACGTTCAATCTCTGACCTTTACATAAAAGAAAAATTGTCTTTTTCTAGGACAAATATTTGACAGACTGTTTGGATTACAAATGAGTCTTGAAAAGTATCTGAAAAAATTCTACTAAATACATGGAGCCATTTTCTTAGTCAAAAAGCAAAATGGTCTATGATTTCTCTTGACTATATTACTCAATGAGTATAAAATAAACTTGCTTGAGTAAATTTCAAGTAGAAAAGTGGGAAATGCCCTATAAATGAGGTAAAGATGTTAGACAAGCGAGGTCACCCACACCTATCAATTTATATTTTAATATCCAATTGCCTTCTTCAAAAGGAGGCCTAATACATTATTGGTCATGAATTTATTAAAAGTATCTAATGCCTTTGGTCTGTGTATAGATTACAATTAAAATGTAAACATGTTACAAATACATAGATTCATCAAGAGAGAATCAATCCAGCAAAGAAATGAATTGCAATATCATAGAATATGCTTATTTTATGAGTGAATGAAAAACTATGCAAAAGTAAAACAATGAAAAATAGAGATCACAAAAAATATTTTTAATGCAAATACTTCCTAATATAGAAGTCATTAAGCAAAATGCTCCTAAATTGAAGTTGGGTGTGATAGATATTTGACAATTTTTTTTCCTTAAATCCTAAGTTAATGTTGGTTAATTGAACAGGCAATATTTTCTGTGTTACATACCAAAACATTTCTATATGAATATATTAATACATTTGAATTTTTGAAAATGGGGCAGTTCTTTATAATATAAGATCAAGTTAGTATCAGTTCAAGCATGACAATCCAACATTCATAAATTAGCAACATGAATAAGCCTGTGAGAGAATTATAAATTTATGAGTGTCTTTTTACATGAATGACATCCACTCTCATGAGCATAGTCACAAGTTAACTATTCTCTCAAGTGTACATGAACACACAAAAGAAAGAGTTAATATGAGAAATAAAAATCAATGGTCAACAAATAGGACTTTAGAAGAAGCCTAAAATAATTATTTAAGAATTAACCTAAAAATAATTTAAGAAATCAAAATAATGAGCTTACTTTCAATCAAATTAAGCAAGTGCAACCCCAGACAGATGCAACTTAACTGACTTATTGACAGTGGCATCCTATTTATTCTACAGATTAGATTATAACTCTTGAGTATAAGATCCTGTTATTATGAGACATAGAGAATTAATTAGATTGTAAGAATCAGGGATCCAACTTCTGTCTCTAATTATAGCATGTTGTTTCATTTTTGATTGCCTATCTGATTTCATGATAGAATTATCTGTAGATTACCAAAAGGAAGACACATAAACTATCAGAACATATAAAATATATTAAGTATACCTTAATTTATTCATCTATAATTTCAGGAATATGCTTCTTAATTCATTTCGTGATATTAATGATATAAACTTGTAATAGTACAGATTATTATAAAGAATCAATTCTGCAAGCACTTTATTTACTATTTTTGATATTGAAATATAATGAAATTATTTTTCTCTCTCTTTTACTTTTCTAAACCCTTTCTTATCCTCCCCCCACTCTCTTCCAAATTAAAGGACTCTGATATCATTTTCAGGCACATTCCGCAACTATTGATTTTTTTTTTTTTGGCCTATAATACTGTCTTCTGCCTTTCATGCCCTCTTCCAATTATCTCACTAGACATGTTTGTGTACCAAGAAATCCTACTGGAAGTATTTCAAGACTAAGAATAGGAGGAGATTTTCTAATCCTGGAATTTTAAGAATCCTGTGGGCTGGAAATATAGCTGAGTAATTAAGAGCATATGCTAATCTCTCTGTGGACCTGTGTTTGGTTGCCAGCATCCACAAGGCAACTCACAACCATCTGTCCTAGGGAATCTGATGAGATCTTCTGGTTTCCATGATTCCTGTATACAGATGGTTCACACATATGTAGGCAAAACACTCATACGTAGAGAATACAAAATAAACAAATATTTTCAAATGAATAGGCTACTTTCTCGCATAGAATATTCAACCTAAACTTAACTCTCAATTAAAATTCCTCTCCTCTTATGACCTACCATTAATTTATCTGAATGTAATTTTCTCCTTTTCTTGACATGACTGCATACATTTCTTGGCACAAAGAACAAATTCTATGTAATGAAACTCAAGTCTTGTCTTTACAGTTTTTATAGCTATTGTTCATATCATACCACAGCTATTTCTTCCTTAATAAATATCACAAGTTTTATATAGATGTTTTCTAATATGTACAAATACTATTTTATGAACTAATTCACGTCATTGCATTTTCTCAACAAAGAAATTGTCTCTTCTGTCATTGAAGCAATGAGCAGTCTGGGTTCTGATACTATTGATCCTTGGCTTAATGAATGCTTGTTTGTTTATGAGATTTTGGCACAAATCATCTTTGATACAAAGGAATGGATGCCAGAATATCTCAGACATGTTTTCTTTTTTAAATTGGATTGGTGATCAGAGACTTCAACTGCTCCAGCAAGATTCACTTAGGCCACAAACAAAAACATTATCATTTAAGCATAACCTAACAAATTATATTCCTAGCCCATTAAATAACAATAATCTTCTATTTTCTTTAATTTTGACATATTTCCCTAAAACAGGGGCACCCTGAAAGGATCACTTGTTGTTAGTCCTCTAAGTGGGAAAAATTGTGTGTGGGAAATGTTTTGATTCTGTATGCTGTTGTTTGGGGAGACTAATCCCATTGGTTGTTGATGCACAACCATTAGTTTCAGGATCACATGTTTATGCATTAACATCTGGGCAATGACAGGCAGACCTTTAATAGTAATGTTTCAGCAAATTAGGCAATGTGGTTACATAAATGGGCACAGGACAATGACTCTCATCCTGAAATTGCAATGAGCCGCTTGTGGAACCTTGAGAGAGTCATTTCATTTATCAATTTCCGTAGATGGAACTTTGCAAGGTACATGTGTTTAATGACATATTTTAATGAAAATTCTCAAGTAGTAGGTGTTATTCTATCTAGTCAAGCCTCAGAAGTTCACCATCAGTTTATTTATTAAGAGCACAGTTGTAACTAATCAGAGATTTTTTTAACTGATAGTAATTCATCTGTGAAATACACACTACTGTACATCTATTATATATATGTATATATGTACATATATACATATACATACATATATATGTATATATGTGTATATATAATAGATGTATTATATGTATAATATAATATACATATATATTGTTCAGAAAGCTTTGCATTTGATAAGGAGCTTTTGAAAAGTATTTAGTTCCTATTAGGTATGTCATTATTTTGTATACATTTGTGACAAGTGTAACATCAATTACTCTGGTTTAAATACTACAGAAGTCTGAACATGTCTACAATGATCAGTATGTGGGATGAGAGAGAGACAAAGAAAAAGAAGAGAAAGGAGGAGGTGGGATATGGTATAATAAAAGAAAATGCATTACCCTTCCTTACTTTGGTTTTAGAGATAGAGTTGACTCATCACAACTGCCAATTTTGACATCCTCTGAGATTTTATTTCATTATCAATTTCACTTTATTATTGTTTTTACCTCAATATATAACTTAAGTTATATGTGGAAGCAAAGTTTTGACTTGGAATGTTTCTTTTCGCCTTACTCCCTTTTAATGACTCATTTGTGATCATGTTTGCGGGTCCTGGGTCTTCCATTTGTGGGTAAATCTGATCATTACTCCTTTATTGGTGAGATCTCTGAGTCTCATCAAAGGGATCAAAGTCTTCTCAAAGAAGATAAAACAGTTATGCCACATTAGGAAATCGTGGGGTTTTCTCAATTTTTTAGTGAGTAGTGGAATATTGTGCTTTTAAAAAACAAATACACAAACACAAAAACAAAAAACAATAACATAAAAAAAACAAGTATGAGGAAATTGTATTTGAACCAAATTTCCAGTGAGTAGAATTTATCCATAAGAAATTTAGGGGTTAAGGAATTAAGAATTACTTGGAGGAAAAAATAATTATAACCAAGATATTTAAAAAGACACATACTGCTTAATGTCCATATGTCCAACTGAAAATGTAGATGGGCACACTAATCTCCACCTCACAGCTCCACTTGTTTCTTGAGACACCTGATGACACCTCTTGTAGCCAGGCAGGAACCACAATGGAAGGATAAGGACACCAACCCACTCACAAATTTTCACTCTAAAATTTGCCCTGTCTAAAAAAATGCAGGGAGAAGGAATGAGCAATCTGAAGGAATGACCAACCAGTAACCAGCCCAACTTGAGACCCATCCTGAGGACAAGCAGCAATCTTTGATCTTTTATGCTTGTAGACAGAAACCTAGCTTAATTGTCCTCTGAGAGGCTCTTCCCAACAGCTGACTAAAACAGATACACACTGCCAAACATTGAATGGAGGTCAGAGACTCTTATGAAAGAGTTCTGAGAAAAATTGAAGGTCCTGAAGGTAATAAGAACTTTATAGAAGACAAAAAGAGTCGAAGCTGTACCCCTGGGAGCTCTCAGAGGCAAGCCACCAACCAGAGAGAGCATACTCGAGCTGGTCTGAGGTCCCTGGCACATATGTAGCAGACATGCAGCTCAATTTCATTGTGAGTTCCCCTAACAACTGGAAAGATGTCCCTAAAGTTTTAGCAGGACTACAGAATTTGTTTCCCAACAGGGCTGCCTTGTGTGGCCTCTGTGGGAGAGGATATACCTAATCCTGCAGAGACATGATGAACCAGAGTGCAGAATACCTAGGTTAGACCCAGCCTCTCAGAGGAGAATGGGAAGAGGTATGGAGGTAGGGAATCTGTAATGGGGGGAAATGGAGGGGACAGTCTGTGGCATGTAAAGAAATAAATAAATAAATAGAAAGGCAAATACTTAGAACATTAAGATAATGAAAGCCTGTGGGAAAAATATAGCCCCAGAGGTGGAGATGTCTCGGGGGTGGGGGTGGGGGGTGGGGAGTAGGGGGTGAGGTATGGGGGTTCCGCACTGGCAGGCCCCACATACAGGAGAAAGGTCTGAGGTTTCAGAGGCTGGAGGTGTTGGCCATAGCAGGCCCCAATGACAGGAGGAAGTCTTTGATTCCAAAAGGGTTTATTGTCATGGCGGATGGTAGATGAATCTGGAAGTATCCCCCTAAAACTCAGGACAGTCTTGAGTTAAATAGGGAGGGAGAAAGGGGGAGGATCGGGGAGGAACTAGGGAGACATGTTTAATTTGTTTTGCCCTCTGGCCTTTATTAGTATGTAAATCTCTAGGGCCTGAGGCCTCTAGTCACGCCCTCTACCTGTGTACTTTGGGAGGGGCTGTAATGGCCTACTTGACTGAATAATGTAGTTCTATGGAGATGAGACTGCACGTTAGGACTCTGGGTTCTGGGGGTGCAGCCAAACTCCTGTTGGTTCTCATGGTTCTCACGTAGAGCCTCGGGGTTCTAGGCCCACGTCTAAGCCGTGAACCAAGATACACTTACACAGTCCCACGAAAGCCTATATATATTCTACATCAAGTGGTTATAGAAAAAAGCTAACACTGGGTAGGCTTGAGAGAACCTAGAGAATAATAACACTTTATTGTTTTTAATGGGGAACTGGACAACATTAAATCATACAAGAGAAACTAGGATACTCAATCCCTATTGATTCCTAGTTTGTTATTCATTATAGCCCTCAGGCATTGCTGGTTGCTATCCAACTTTTGCCACAGATTTTACTGATTCTATTAATAAAATCTTCATTACATTCCATAAACATTATGGCGGGCATGATACCTGTATAAACTTATAATAACATGACTTTTGACTGTGTGAACTGTTACTTGGTGTTCAACTATGTGTTACATAACTGAAAGTCTGATGAAGTTTGAAAAGCCCCCAATGACCAGCATTTATCTATTTATTCCTTTGTAGTTAGATGTTTAGTATGAATCCTAAGCTCATAAACATAAGAAATCTGGCACCAAAATAACTAGCTTAAAGACTGTGGGAAATATACAGCCACCACAAGAAGGTAGCTTTAGCAGGAAAGAATTCATGGACAACGGTAACCTTGAGAGGTATCATTCAGGTTTGTATTATCTTTGAATCTTCTCCATATGCTATGTTCCTCTTGTTCAGTAGTTCTAATCCTGTAGACATATCAGATATCCTGCATATCAGATATTTATATTATAATATATACCAAATATAGAGTTATGAAGTAGCTACTAAACAATTTTATGGGTGGGTGTCACCACAACATGAGGAATTGTAGTAAAAGGTTGCAGTACTAGAAATTTTGAGATCCACTGCTCTAGTTTCTATTTACTACTCCAAGAGATTATTGACTACCTTTCAAGGATGCAGTAGCTGTGGGTCTGACTGATCATTTGTCTAGACATATGTTCCTTGGTTATGTGTTTCTTGAAGCTTATGAGTTTGTGTTTACTTTTTAATTTAAATCATTCTTATTGGTATCAGACTACATTATATATTTCAAAGATAGTCACCTTATAATTCCTAGACCACATCAATTTACTATATTACAAGGCAAAATATAGGTTTCAGATGGCATTAAGGATTTAGAGAGAGGTACCCATCAATGTCAGTAATCAGTGTTTGCCTAATGTAATTACAAGGTTGCCAGCATGAAATAATCAAGAAGATCAGACTCATAGAAGGAGATTAACAATAAAAGAAATGCCTAGTAAGTCATGTGTATGTGGGGGTGGCGTATGCTGTATGTATATGCTATGTTTCTAGATTAAAGAATACGAGTGTCCACAGGATAACAAGTGAAGGTGTCCTTTACCATAAATACCAGTAAACAGAGTCTGCTCTTGAGGCTCCACATTCTCTGGTTCTCAACCTAACTAATCCTACAACACTTTAGAACAGTTCCTCATGATGTGACAACCACCAACCATAAAATTATTTCTCAGCCACCTCATCAATGTAATTTTCCTACTATTAAAAACCATAATCTAAATATCTGATATGGAGGATAACTGATATTCAACCACTGTGGTTGTCAAAACCAAAAGGTTGAGAAAAACTGCTCTAGAAGTTAATTTTCTCTTGGATTGACTTTCACCAGAGAAACTCATATTAATTTCCTGATCTTTGGAACATTATTTTAATCATTATGTTTGTGTATGAATGCGATGTCCTTCACCCTGCCCACATGTATGTAGATAATCTACTTAGCAGCATATCTTAAGCTACAAAGGTATCCCATTGTGTTTGTGTAATAGTCAATTTATTACAGTTGGTCCTCAGTTTTAATATGCCCTTTTACAATAATGTGACCTTTTCTGAAACAGCTTGTTGCAGTCTTAGAAAGGGGGAGTTAGAGGATGTGACTCAATGTAGAGGACACTACTCCACAAGCAACTGAAGCCAAAGCACAGAAATTTGGCTTCATCAAGTTGATTTTTACCAGTGGCCATGACCAATGCATAATTGAAGATTGTGATCTTTTCTGAGACAAATGCATTCCCAAGAGGCAGGGTATCAAAAATGAGCAGTTGGATGGAAGCAGAAGAAGATTCTGTGATGCAAGCAAGGAAGCTTCTGGGAGCCTGGAGTAAAGGCCAAGGAATAGGATAAAGCAATAAAACTGAAATCATCTATAGGAACAAAAACTTGATGCAGATTCTCCTGAGAACCTGAGTCCTTAGAGAGATTTTAAGCATCTCTGTTCTGATTGCATATATTAAAATTTTAAATAAATCAAGAAACTAATCTACACAAGAGACCTTTTCTGACCACCAAAAAAAGTGTAAATTTACTTATCAGCTGCCATTTTAGTTTCAGAACTTACCATGCAATGATAGCCATGGATCAAATAAAAGATGATGGTTTTGCAGATACATTAAATAAAGCTTGAAAATAGCTGTGAAGATGTTATTGAATAATTGTATTATTAGCCAAATGGCTCATTATAACATTAGCAAAGCATTCGTGAAACTGCTGGTCTCCCAAACAAAAATGAGATATTAGCCACAAAGTGCAGCCAGCATAGGTTAAACAGGGGCTGGCATCAGGCAGTGGCTAACCCATAATATTTAGATTGAGGAGTAAAATCTTCCAGTTCAATTCAATTTTAGTGGAAATGTATGAGTTCATGGTCAATACCAATTAAAAATAAACACCCTACATAACTTAATCTCCTCTTCAATGGGTCAGACATTCATTTCATTGAGTTGTTAGTGCCAGAGATTCAATTAAAGAGAGAAAAGAAAGAGCTATGCCTTGCAATAAACTCTGGTATTTGAAATAGCTTAATAAAATGAACATAATCTCAAAAGTGTTTTTCCCTTCCAATGTTAAAGCTTTAATTACTCCATTTTGTATTAAAGAACTTGTTAAAAATGTCTAATTGCCACTTCCAACTGAATGATGTGCTAGGATTACTGGGCCTTGCCTGTCTGCAAAGCACTTTGGGCTTGTATTTATAGGTCTTACAGGAAAGAGCTGTGGACGATTAAGAGTAGCAATTAGTCCTGAATGCCTAGATGTCAAAGCAGAAGGAGTCTGGGGGGAGGGACAGAGTTCCAGAACTGGAACTGGTCCTTAGATTGCTATTGTAAAGTACAAGACGTTAGGTCAGTACCTCATAAATAGCTCTTTTTATTTTCCATAACGTCAAGTTTAATTTGCTGAAAGAAATGTAACTAGTTCTATTATGGATATCAGGAAGAAAGAAAATGATAAGAAGATTTTTATGATTATCGTTTTTCATGTTTATGCTGTTATTTATAACGAGGTAAGACATGTTAGATTTAAAAGATTTTTTAAAACTTACCTGTGATTTCATGATATTGCTATGTCAATATAATTATGCTATCTTAGAACGGAAGTTCCTGTTAAGTGTCATAAGTTGGATATGATGAAATCTAAAGGAGATAAATTCTCATTTAAGTAATGATGGGAAAAGTTAAAGTCCGTTTAAGTTTGATGATACAGCTCAGGGGCAGCACGCGTTGCCAAGGCTGATAATATGAACTTGATATCTGGGACCCATATGACGAAAAGAAAGAAGATACTTGGTTGTAGGTTATAGGGAGTCCCCAGCCCCATATATGTGATGTGCCCATTCGTGCCAAAGATGGAAGCAAGTACAATGGGCTATGATTCTTTACCATTTATTTTACAAATAAAAATCTCCAAGTTCATAAATAGCTGACCAACCACTAACCAGACTAATCAACTCCCTGATTAGCAGGTGCATACATTTGAATCCAAAGCAAGAAGACAAGGTTATAGAGTAGCTCATAAGGTAAATGAGCCCACTGGTTAATACCAACTTCAATGCATGCTCACTTGTGAGCGGCATTTGTTTCATCTACTGAGGTGAATGTATAAGAATGTGATGAGAACATACATGGCCAGTTCTGAGCAGACGCTGAATTCCCTTCATGTTATAGCTGTTTCCAGCATTATAGGCAAATGAGGTAAGGCACAGTGCACTGCAGCATCCATGGTGACTGCAGCTTAGTCTGGAATGGCACTGCCCCGTTTTCTTTTTTTTTTTTTTTAATCAATGAATTAAGCTGATGCATGAAAGGCTATCACATTATAGATTTCTAGGGAGGTTTTTATTAAAAGGTTCATGCACATCCAGTGACAGGAAGGAGCACCATGGGGAATGAACTAATATGACCTTGTTTCTCAAAATTTCTGTTCAGCATGTGTTTGGACATAGGCATAATGATCAGTTTTTCTTACTCTAAGCTTCCTCATTCATTATTATAAAGAAGCAACTGCTTCATAGAGGCAGCTTTATGTTTGTCTGTGGTGTCTCTAGGAGTTGTGTGACCTTTTATCTCACCATGTTTTTCTTATGTTACAGTTTTGCACTGTCTATAAAATGCAGAGAATTACCAAATATTTACTTAAAGACAGTTATGAAGATCAAATAAGTTCATGGATTTTGAAAACATTAAACAACATGCACTGATTGCTTCATAGAATCACTGGACAAATTACACTTGTGAATCTTATTGGTACTGCTACTAATAAATGGTTTATTAAACAGATATGTACTAGAATTATGGGACTTTCCACCAGGGTATTTGTTTACTATTATCATCTTGGTGTATCCCAGACTGGTGTAAATAATCTGGGAAGGCAGGATGTATACATTCTCTCTTTCAATATTTTTATTCATCATGACTAATGCCTAGCATGAGAGTCTTCAATATCCCTTTTCTGATGAATTAATGAAAAACATAGGGAACTTTAAAACGGGCAGTGTTTACTGAAAGATATTTGTTTAACAAAAAAGTCTTTGTAATGCAGTTCGGATTGTCACCTAAGTACTGCATCCTTACTTGGTGTTTTTTTTTTTTTAGTTATAGGCTATTTTTCTCCTTAACCATTCAGCTGTGACAGCCATGATGAGTACATTCATTGATACTTGGAAGCAGTTTTATGAAAAAGAAAATAAGCCCCTAGACAGCACAGAATAAAATATATAAGGTTTTCTCTTCAAAGTTTTAAGTCCATCTAAAATGAAGACAAGAACAGTGACACAGATAAAAAGGACTTACCTGGTAATTTAACTGTTTATTCATTTATTCATGTATTCTGCAGACTTTCAGGGGCATGAGCCATTCACAAGGTCCTATGCTATGCACTCTAGCTCTAAAGAAAAAGAGGCAATCTTCAAAACCCTAAAGAATTCATGATGTAATTCAGTGATGGATCAACTACTTGCGATAGATGATAAATGGTGCTATAGTGATAGAAAAAAAAAGAAAAGAAAAGAAAAGAAAATATGTTTCAGTCTTCCCAGGGGAACCTGGAGAAATCTCATACAGGAAGAATGATCATGCACTCGATTGACTAAAAATCTTCAGCCAAAAGAGGAAACATATACATCAATCACAGGTGCAGGATGATGACCTATGCACAATTCTGTTTGAGTAAGTCATAAGCAGAGATCAAGGTGGGTGAGCTAATGATGTATCGAAACTAATGGAAAGATATGAAAGTGTGTGTGTGTGTGGGTGTGTGTGCACGCACATGCAGGGTACAACTGACTATGGTGCACTAGACTCACTGTGCTTCGAAGCTAATAAAAAGGATCATGTTACTCTACACTATATTCTCCTGAGCTAGATTCTTACTGAACCTAGACCTGGGCTATGACCAGTAAGCTCCAGTGGCCCTCCTGTCTCCCCATTCTCCATCACTTTAGTGCTGAGATTACGAGCTCAAGTATCTATCAGGCTTTTAAAATGGATTCTAGATATTTAGACTCAGATCATCTTGCACAAAAGAGATTGTTCCCACGTGAGTCATATTCCCAGTCCTACAAAGTATTTTATTTTAAAATAGAAATTAGTTTTAATACCCAAAAAGTAAAAATCATGTAATTATGAAGGAAGATTCACTTTTTCTTTAATAGTTGTGCATAGTTGGTGTTAGCTGGAGAAACAGTAAGGAATATATTGGTGGAAATCAGCTCTTGCAGAACACAGAAACCAGTGACAAAGCGTGCAACAAGAGGAAAGAAAGAAAATGTAAGATCTGGTTCCTGGTTGAGAGGAAGAAAGACCTTGTAGGATGGTCCTTCTGTGACAGAAACCATTTCCCCCTTGATGATGTACTACTGACACAAATAGTATTTTTGTGTTAAGGTAATATTTTAAAAAGGCTATTTCTTGGGCTAACTATCTATTCTCACATGCTTTACTTCAGCCTCAGATTTTGCTGTTGGAACAGCTGAACTGGCTAAATGCAGCAAGAGGTAGTTGAGATATGTGAAAGTTGCTTGGAGTTAAGTCCAGGACTTTTTTGTACCCATTGTTTCCCAGATGTCTTTGCTCGCTATTTATTTCCTTGTATGAAACATTCTATTACAGACAGCACTGACACTCTCTAATTGCTTATTTAAGCATCCTGATGTCAGAACAGTGATTAACTTGCATTGTTTAGAGATGCAAAGTGAGCTGTGTAGTGTTTGGTGTTTGTTTCCATAAACCACATAAGAAACAAAGCAAGATTTTATTTAAGACCTAACTCCAAAGTACACGTTCACATTGACATATCCCAAAGCTTTATTTCAAAAGGAAGATTGTGCCTTAGAGAAAGAACATGATTACATAGTCTTTCATGATGTGCTTAAAGATAACAGCTCTGGGTCTTCATTCATACACATTTATTTGCATTTTCTAAACATGGATTGTAATTTATATTTAATTTTTGCCACTAGGGGAAAAAAATCACATTTTGCCTTTTCTGCTGAGCTGCCGAGTCGGCTGATTTCTTTACATTTTTGTTTTCTCAGAAAGAAACTAGGCAACTGGCATGTCATCTGTATCAATAGTCTGTTGCCAACTGCTGGAGATTGCTGACAGTGGATCAATTTTAATTTACAGCTGATCTTGAAAGACCACTTAAATAGTGGTAATTAAGGAGCAAAATATGAGACTGGAAATGTAGCAAAATGTGGGTCGTTTTACACTAATGAAGTACTGGAAGCCTTTTCTCTGCAAAGCTAAAATAATCTATGTGACGGTTCACTGCAGTATGGGTCATTAGTCTGGGAGAGTTGAGGAGAATCGTTTAGTTTCCATGACAGAGTAGGCTATGAGCACACGAAATGCCACTTTTGATGATGCTCCCCTGCTCTTTCACAGTGCTCACCTCACCTGCACTCTCTTATTTGAATTCCCATCTGGCATCCTTATATAGACCAGAACCTATGTCCACCATATTTGCAAGGTACTGTTTACACAGAAGCTATTGGAGTTATAGCTGATGTTAAATAAATGCTTGCTTAAGTCACCATATAATAAATAAATATTTAAAGGCTAAAGTACATACCCATATATGTAGTTAACTTTTCACTCAATGATGCATGCTGGACTCACTGAAAGCAATAGAAACACACAGCAATTCTGTGCCTCGCGTTTTCATCATTAGAATCTGTATTTCATACATTTATCAATTCATATTAACTCTGAAATTTGGAGTTATCTGAGTATTCTTTCTTCATCTATGACTGAAGCTTGTGTCTCCTATCTCATTTCCAATTTCCTAGTGTTTAAACCTAGATCAAGTGATGATGTCTTATAGGGCATTGATTCATATTTTCACTACCTCATGGCTATATCTCTGTACAACCTCAATCATGCACATACTATATTTTTATGACTGAATCTTTTTCCCTTTTTATAACAGGTGGTAGAACAATGAAATTCAAATTCTACCTCCTTTTGACTCTTTCTTCTATGTCTTTGGTATCTTTTTTTCTGTGAGCTAACCACTCAGACAAGTGAACCTAATATGCAGGCAATTTTGCTGAAGAGAAGTGATTACAAATACTTCTAAGTGTCTCACTTCAGACAGTGTACCCTGTATAGTAAAACTGCACCTTTCTTGCAATGTAGGATATACTTTTAAGTGTACACTACACCAAGCAGTAAAACTGTACCTTTCATGTTAAGTATGACAAGGAGTGTGTGCAAATTTCTCCCATAGTACCATACTCAATTTTTTAATTAACTATTTTATTTATTACATCCCAAATGCTCCTCCTCTCTGTACCCCCTCCCAAACTTCTTTACCCCTTCTTACCTCCCCTTTATCTCTGAGAGGGTGCCCCCTGGGCATTCCCATTCTCTATGGCATCAAGTCTCTACAGGATTAGGAACATCTTCTCTGATTGGGGCCTGACAAGACAGTCCTGGGGACCAAGATTAGTCCATATATGCTCTTTGTTTAGTGGCTTAGTCTTTGGGAGCTCCCAGGGGTCAAGGTTAGTTGATACTGTTTGTCTTCCTATGGGTTTGCTATTCCCTTCAATTCCTTCAATCCTCACAACACTTCCATAAAGGTCCTTGATCTCCATGGAAGGATTGGCTGTAAGTATCCACATCTGTCTCAATCAGCTGCTTGTAGAGTCTATCAGAGAACAGCCATGCTAGGCTTCTGTCTGCAAGTACAACATAGCTTCAGTAATAGTGTCAGGTCAGTTTTAATTTAAATGTTGCATTTAACTACTTTATCTGTTCTGTATAAGTGTGCTCTTGAGTAAGACAATCCTACCTTCCTTGTCGCTTTACCACTGAAAATGTAAGTAGAACCACTGGAGGTCTGAGTCATGTTCCTACAGTAACATAC
Source organism: Grammomys surdaster (assembly GCF_004785775.1). NCBI lineage: Eukaryota > Metazoa > Chordata > Mammalia > Rodentia > Muridae > Grammomys > Grammomys surdaster. The sequence continues at coordinate 51,382 of NW_021618343.1, read as the reverse complement.
TTGCTTTGAGCTGCTTTATCTGAACATAGCAAGCTGCATTGTATTGTCTTCCTGAGACTGATCATGTAGGCTGAAATTTTGAGTTGCATAAAATAGGTGAATAATTTGCAATTGTTTTTATGCATTACATTCTGGCACAATGTATCATATTGGCAAACATTCAACACAACAAGAAGAAAATTTGCTGGCCATGGTATAGCACACAAGAACAGTGATGTTCCGTAAACAAACCAGAAACTTGTCTTTGATGTACATCATTCAATCCAAAGGACTTTAGTGACATTGTTGCCTCTGAGTATCGCAATGAAACATGTATCCTCTCATTTCTTCCTACAGGAAAATAACATACATTTACATCAATATGACAATGTTTAACCAGGTATGATCACTTCTCACAGATTTATTCTGATCACTATCAGTAGAATTCTTACAATAGGAGCTAATATTCTGTACTCCTTATGTCAAAACATCACTTCTGTTAGATTTATATTTTGTGAAAGAATGAATGAATAAATGGTCTGTAAGTCTGAGCCATAATTAGGAAAAGAAAGTGCTAAATGCATAGTATTCTGTGCAGCATTTTCAATTTTGATTTCAAAGACTGTTGGGTTGATGTCCATTGTAGCTACAGTTACTTTTTGATTCTTAAATGCATGTGTTGAATTAAGTCAGTACTATTTATGTAGCTTTCGTGTGTGACTTGCTGTGTTTACGTTTTTGTTTCTGGGACTCACAATAATATAAGATATTGAGGTCTGGATAAAACCTTACCAATTTAAATGTTAACTGGTTGCCTCAAACACCAACCATATATGATCAGAAGAACAAAAAAAAAAGTGGAAAGGAACACCAAATTATTTCCTCCAATATGCCTTGTTGGCATCAGGAAATTCTGAATAATTAATGATGTTTACTCCAAAGAAAAAGACAGAGAATTTCAGTTTGTATAATGAGCAGAACAAAGTGCAAAGATCAAATAAAGTCAAAGAAAAAAATCCAATAAATAATAAAAGAGTTTGTGGATTAGCATTTGTTTTTAGAATATCTTGTGTTGTAAAGTCATAGATCATGTTTAAAGACACCGTGAGAATGAATAAAAACTCTCTCATTGCCTTGCATTACCTCATTTTTTTTTATATATTATAGTTACACAGACCTGCCTACAATGCAAAAGTATTGACAAAGTGCTCTTTCTTCAAGGTAAACTTGGCAATATTACTTTGAGAAAGTCTGACTTATTCACCTGAGAAAGAAAGATAAAGAAGTTTATGCTGCATGCCAAAGGTCACTAGTACTTGAAGTTGAAGCATGTAGAACATACAATAGAAAATACAGTTAAAACATGCCTAAGGACACCTTTTTGAAAAAAACTATAGAATCAGATATTTAGAAAAATTGTAGGGAAAAGAAAATGATCACTCAAAATTTGCGGTAGGAAAATACATGGTTGAATTGAACAGCCTACACATCAGAATATAGCAATTCCCTTAAAACGTGTTATCACTTTATGAATGTTAAGGAGCAAAGAGTACATTAACTCCAAGAAATAGAGAATATTTGCCTATGCTTCTACTTAAAATAAGGCTATAAAATGTGGGAGAAATATGTACCACCAAGCATCACAAACATTTAGAGGAGTTTGACATAAGTTTTCTGCCTTTCTAGTGTTGAGTGAAGCATGCATTCAAAATTTGATGACTTTTAACATATAATTTCAATCTCTCCATTTTAAAGCATGAGAAGTCTTAATTATAAAGTAATGTTGGTTTCTATTTCAACACAAATTAAGTATCTTAGTTACTTTTACATTGCTGTGAAGAGACACCTCCACAATTGAAACTTAGAAGGTTAAACACTTGGGTTTCATGGTTATAATTGTTACAGTGTCAAGAATGAAGGAGAACCTTTTTTGAGTCAACAGAGAAGGCAAATAGCATCATAGTGCAAAGAAGATTAAAAAATGGATGCCGTGTCTACTTAGGTTTCTCAGCTGTGTGTGTGTGTGTGTGTGTGATTTTTATATGATTAATGATTTCTATGTCCAAACAGGTTTACTCATTACTCATAAGAAAATTTAGGGACCATTCACCTGACTCAAGTGCCTATATGATTCTTTTTGAAGTTGATAATAAAAAATTGAAAGGTTTAATAATTGTCAGACACATTTCAATGCCTTTATCAAGAACATACTTTCTCAATTCTAATCCACCATTGTCTTCAAGAATATTTTCGAAGGAATTCCTTACACTGAATTACTTATCATTCTGGATGGAACTTGATAAGACAGCCAGTGTATTAAGAAAACTGTGGGCTTTAGATATAATATTGGCTTTGCTCTCCTCATCACAGTAATGTGTAGGGATTTTAATGTCTAAATGTGCTGAGACTAAGGATCAAAACCATCAAACTGTGCTTAAATGAGCCATCAATGTAGGATAAATATTGCATGAACCCAGCATCTTGGGGCTTTATAGACAAGTAGAAATAGCATTGTTCTCAAGAGATTATTGTTTACTGATGCATGGATATTTAGCAATTGTATAGACAGAAGCTGATTAGATGTTTTACAATTAAGAAAAATAAAAAATATAAACATATTTATATCATAAAGTGGCGTATATCACTTACCAATATCAAAGATCAGATTGTTTTTCTTAATTAACTACCTTTTTCTGGGCAGGTAGGATTACTCAGAGGTTAAAGAACCTTAATATTTACTTTGGATACACAAGATTAATTCCCAAGATCCACATGGTGTAAAAGACCTCCACATGCTTGACAGGGCTGTCTATCCGCAGTTCTACATGTGGACAAGTGTGCATATACATTTAAATGTAATAAAAATCACACTGGTTTTTCTATTAAAGCTTTTTACATAGAAAACAAAATCCCTTTGAGCTTACTTACAGCATTCCTTTCAAGTAAACATCTTTGAATAGTTAAAAAAAAAATGAATTTAAGACAGAGGAAATAGTGATCAATGAATGACTATTTAAAAAGTTACAAAAAGCAAATCTGAAAATCTGAGGTCTATTATAGTTTAGTTATTGACCGAACTGTTTCTGAAAATGTATAAATTTTAATAATCTTATAAATAGTAATTACAATCCCCATACTATTCACTGGAATGCATGAGAAAAATATCACTGCCTATAAATCAAATATGCATATTAATTGAGGAGTGTTATTATGATTTGCTGTATACTGCTGAGTAGTTAGAGAATAGAGATTTGTGACTGCCTTTCAGGAATGTACCTCATTTGTGCAATCCATGATGGTGGGAGAGACTTGTGTTCTCTCATGGTCTTATTGAGTTGTAGAGTGCTCAGCACACAATGCACGTTGTCTAAGAGACAATTTATCACACTGCCAGGTCAAATAAGAAAATTTTAATAATAGGCAATCTTTTCTCAAGGAATGTCCATGTACTACACTAGAAAGTCTATTCTAGATTAAAGACACCTACAAATTAGGACTTCTTCACTCAGATATGGATTTTCTCCTGGCGATGAGACATCCAGGAGTCCAAAAGAGGTGAGGGCATCCTCTTTAACCCTAGTGGTCTAGGTTAGTTACACATGAGTATAAGGTAAGTTTGTATGACATAAGATCACTAAGGTCAGAATTGAAATCATCTCAGTATCAAACAAGAAATTAAGGGTGAATCAAACTTCATGACATACTAATAAAGTTATAAAATGGATCATATAACCAGAGTGAAGTAGTGGACCTGTTCTTGAGTGACTAAGAAAAATCAATTTCATCCACACTTAGTGCCTTCTTATGGCAGACAACATACTTGTTTATAGTTAGAGAAGTAACTGCACAAAACATAAAGATAAATATGCAATACATTGAACTTCTTTCTGTTCTTGAAGGGAAAGCAAGAACCAAGTTTGAACTGTGTTCAAGGTCAGAGACAGCTTATCCATTTAATCCTAAGTCTGATTTATTTCTTACCCTTTAGTCTAATAATTAGATGGATGGTCCTATTCATCTCTTATTCCTGTCAGTTTCTCAAACTATAGTTTCTTCTCTTCCTCCGCTAAGCACAGTCACAATACTGTCAGGACCCATCATATAATTTTCCAGGTTGTATCAAAACTTCTTCCTGTAATTAGCATCAGAATACAGTCAATGATGTTATACAAATAATATTACCATCCATTGCTTTGATATAGAGCAAAGATTTGAAGTTCAGAACATTTAGTAAACAGCCAAAGAGAAAAACAATCAGGCTATGACCCTTGCTAGAGTAAGAGCTGTAAACAGATGCAGCACCAATTACTGCCCTGTTCCTAGCTGCTAAAGATGAAAACGTAGTTGACTTAAATTGTGTGATTTAAGGTCATCTCTCCCATTAGTGGCAAACATGTGCTTTATATATCATGAAAGGGAGAAGAAAGTTTATATAAGTACTGAAATTCCAAATATAATGTACATCTCAATAGCTAGCATCAAACTTTCAGACAGGAAATTTTAATGGTCTTAGAAATGGTGTATCACAGGACTCCCAGGAGAATATTGGAGCAATCATCAGAAATCTCTTGAGGAAAAAAAAAAGTGATTTTGGATTATTCCCAAAGAGCCACTGATGAGACTATCTGTAAGTAATGTCAGTTACCTTAATTGAAGCACTTTATGTACATTAATTAATTAACCTCCCCTGTGGACTAGAACATTAATGAGAAAATCAATTTACAAACAAAAACTAGCTGAAAGAAATTGTGAGCCTTATCCAAGGCCATGAAAATCAGGGGTCCTCATGTGATGATGATGTCAGAGATCTGAAAGTCCAGGTATCCACTATGGAAGCTTCATATAAATAAGAATTTGTTAATACTCCTGATAAGTGTGTCAGCTCTCTTTTTCCATCAGAGTTTGGAATCCTATAGTAGTCACTTCAAATTACAGACTCCAAATTTAGAGCCATCTCAGAAGTCTTGTTTTATTTCTTTATTTTCCTGTTCATTTAAGAAGTTTCTTTTGATGGTATGGCATGTCCAAGACTAATTGACAGCTCAAGCAGGATCCTTAGGAAATAAACATGATAAACAGATTAACAGATGGAGAAATAATAGTTTTAATAACGTTATCATTTCTGAACTGATACTGGGACTTATACTCTAGCCCAAGTTGGCCTGGAACTTGGGCCAAGCTAGCATGAAACTTGTAGGAATCTTTCTAATGTTGTTTCCCAGGATCTGTAATTAGAGAAAGGAGTCATCATGTCTGACTCAACAAATATTTATTAATAATGGTAAGTCTCAGGAAGTTGACATTTAAGGACAAAAAAATCATCTTAAATATTAATTTTCTATTAATGACCTTTCCCAACTAGCCACTGACAAACATAACAGTATAATTCATGATAAGGACCCCTATACTAATGTCATCTTCTTTGCAATCTATTAATAATTTTCTACTACTTTGTCTTAATATGGCCTGATGTCAAATAGCTCTCCATATTTCTCATATCATATAAACTCATTGAAATTTATACAATTTCAAAAGTACATTAATACAAAATAATATGGCTTAATAAAACATTCCAAATGTGTTATTGCTCACTGAAGCAACAAGAATGGGAAGCTATATACTTTGTCATCATCATCATGGTCATCAATATCAGTGTCATCTTATACTCTATATGAAAAACTTATAATGGTAGCTATACACACACACACGCACACATCTATATAAATAGCCCTATTTAGACAGTGATAAAATTTATTAAACCATATAGAGTACTTACATAAACAGTATTATTACTTGTTGAATTCAAATATATATATATTATTATTTGTTGAGTACACACACACACACATATATATATACATATACATATACATATACATATACATATACATATACATATACATATACATATACATATATATATATATATATATATATATATGCCTTGCATCGTTATTCATGAAAATAACTGCATATGCTTCAGAGGAAAATATCTAGGAAACATGGTCTTGTCAGTATGCTTGGGTGTGGAAATGTGGGATGTTGCATTTGGATCTCTTATATTTCTGTGTAAATTAACCTTTTCTCTGTGATTCCTGGAGGCAAAAAAAAAAAAAAAATTTTACTGTCCCAGTTTGCTATCTTTTGCTGGCCCATAGCAACTTAGGGGAGGAAAGAGCTCATTTTTATTACACTGTTATATCACAATCCATTACTAATGGGTATTAGGACAAGAAAACAAGGTATGAGCTTGAAGCAGATAGTAATAAAGAATATTGCTTTCTGACTTACTCTCTGGCTTTCTCTTCGTCTATACCCAACCTTTTGCCCTGCTAGCTTTCTCATAGATCTAGGACTTTCCTGCCTGGGGATGGTGCTGTCTACAGAGCTTAATACAAAAGATGGCACAAATTTGACCCCAATCATGCTTTGATTCTCTCCCAGACCTCACAAATAAAGCATCCTTTATATGCATTTTTTTGCAACATGCTTTTTGTTTAAAGAGTAAAACCACTTTAATCCATACAGGCAAGATGGCTTATAGTAATAATTTTAAGAGCACTTTTTTCAAACTGTTCTAGGAATATATACAGCTTAATATAGTCATGTGATGTTTAAGCCCACTTGAGACCACAATGTGAGTGCTATTGTTAACTTGATTTTTCAAATTAGTTTAGTTTCCAAATATCCATTTGTCTCAAATACAGGGTTTTAAAATTTCACTAGATAATCCATCAGTCATTGAACACTAAATGTTCTAATGTATCCCAACTTCTAAAATTCCAATTAAATTGTCCAAAGGCATAAAAACCAATATGGTCAGGCTCATCACAAAATAACCCCACTCCTGGCACCAATTTCTGTTCTAGTTTAATTCTTTTAGCATTAAAAAATACTATACCCAAAATAAAATTATAGGGATAAAGGATTTGTTTTATTTTATAATGAATTATAGAGGGAATTCAGAAAAGCAACTCAACACAGGAACTTGTGAATGAAACCATAAAGAATTATTATTGTTCTCTGTTTTGCTCACACATGTTTTGCTAGATTTTTTTTTTACATGACAGTCCAAGCTTCTTCTGATTGATATCACTTGCAATGGGCTGAAAATCCCACTTCAATTTTTAACCATGACAATGCTCTACAGTAATGTACACACACCAAACTGTTGATCTACTCAATTCCTCAGTTGAGATTCCTCTTTTCAAGTTGATTTTAAGTTAAATAAAGTTGACAGCTGAATCTGGCTAGAAAACCTATTTAAATAAATCAGATCAGAGATTATACTGATAGTGAAAATAATTTTTATGCATTACTTTATTTTTTATGGAATTACAAATAATTTTTGAATGGCTATCACTAGAGATTATTTAATATCCAAGATCATATATACATTTTCAATGGAATCCTGGGTATAGCTAGAGACAAGTTTATCCTTTTCTACATGTCCACAAGAGTTTTTCAAGGCTAAGAGGCATGCTGCTATAATTTAGGAATGTAGCTCATCTCTACCTCTTGGTAAACTCCTTTTACGTAAGTATTAAAATTTGGTATTTCCAAAACGCTTTTATGAAAAAAAAATCAGTCAAAGTAAAAATAAATAATAACTACTAATAAATAAAACAACCATGTGACCCCAGCTTCATAGACCACACCCAAGTCAGTTGGATCAGAACTTCAACAACAACAACAAAAAGTAATAATACTTTTTTTGTACGTACTCTAATTGTAGGGTTTAATCAATTTTATGACTTTCTAAATATGGCAAAAAATAAATTGCATTGTACTTGTGTGTCCCTGACTTTGTTATTTTTTCTAATTATGGTAAAAGCTTACTGAGCATTAATTCTTGACTTAGAAAAGCCCAAGTTCACTATAAGAGTGACATAATAAACACATCTATGGAGTTATTTTCGGAAACATTTTCATGTTCTGATTACCAAGTGTTCCAGGTGCGCTGTTGTTGTTATGTCCTTAGTGTTTAGAGTTGACCTCTTAATGAATCGGAGTCTTCTATTTAGATAACCCTATTGAACTCTGAGAAACTGTTCAGACTATTATTTTTATATCCTAGATATTCAGCAGATATAAAATCTAAAGTTTATAGTAGAATGCATATTCTGAATAATGTGAAATGTGAGAGACTTTTGTGACATAAAAACAAAATGCAACACAAAGGAGAGCTGATAAGTCAAAAGGTAGTGTAGAAGTAGAGACAAAAGACAGGGTTTGTGTCTATGGTTCTGGAAAGGTCTGTCATCATAAAGGTCCTCTTCTGAACACAACATGAAATTCTGTGGGGTTTTTTTGTAGTTGTTTTTTGTTGTTGTTCCAGAATGAATTCCACACTCCTGTCAATGGTTATCTAACTTTCCAAGTTAGACCCATCAATTCTGACTGTTTTGTTTGATTTTCTTCAGCCTTATTCAATGCAGAGACAGCCATTAATTATTGTATATATTATATATATATATATATATATGTATATATATATATATATATATAAAATTATTCCACATGTTTCTTAGCACAATACACACACACACACACGGCATTTTCTTATGTTCATATAATAAATATATACCTTTGTTATGTTCCTCTATTGTTCACTTTTTATTCCTGGTAATTCCTTTGCTCTCTGCAGTTAATTTCCTTTCTAATTTCACTGTGTGCATGTGCATACACACCCAGAGACACACACAGACACACACACAGACAGACACACACATGCATGGGCATCCCATTAAGATCCATAGAGTTTGTATACACGACCATGAGTACTTGAGCAGTGGCTATACAACTACAGAAAATGTCTGCCTTCCTTACCAGTTATTTTCAGTGTCTAAATCATGAGTGAAGAGAGGTATCGTAAAGATTACTACCCATTTCATACAGGACCTTAGATTGGAGGTATTTTTATTCCTTATACTTGTCTCTCTTATGTGAACTTTCCCTTCCTTGTATAACAGAAAAATAAGGTGATAACTTTTAAAAATATAGTAAAAGTAGATTAGTTTTCCCAGTGAAAGCAACTGAAGCACAAAAGAACGTCTTTAATGTGCTCTTAAGTCAATATATATCCATGTGTACAGAGACAGCTTTCTTTTACTTTTAAGATTTTATCCTTTTTCCTGCTTTTCTTTTTCAGTATTGAGAATCTCACCTAGGGCTTCATTCTCAAGCCCAGTGCCATAGAAGAGGAATATGTTTAGTCAATCTTGTCCGTGTTATGATCTTTTCTGTGTAGTTTTCTTTTATATGCTCTCTTCAAAGAGTACTTTGAGGTTCATAGGTCCCAGAAACCAGAGCAGAAAAATTCACTTTTCTTAAATATGAAAAATAGAATCTATATGATATTGCCTTCTTGGTGCTTTATTGGGAAGACTTGGTGGCACATAGCTATACAGAATCTAGTTTGAGGAATTCATCCTTGGTAAATGTGTTGTCAAACAACTGTGGTCAACTTAAATTGACTACCTCATACTTGAGCAATCATTGTTGAAACACCAGGAAACTTCAATTACATAAGAAGGAGACAAGAATAAGACCATTCTGTGTTATAAGCAAAAGCATTTTTTTATCATACATATAGTTTTTTAGAAGATACATTTATACTGTGTCCATTATTCAAACATTAGAATTAAATTATTTCTGAAAGCCTATGCTATCCCAGCCACTTGAGGCGATTACTCAGTGGGGAAGTGCTTGCTGCACAAACGTAAAACTAGAGCTTGGATTCCTAGCATCCATGTGAAGGCTGGTTGTGAAAGTAAATGCCTGAATCTTCATTGCTAGAGAGAGCAAAAGGGTGACTCCTAGAAGCACAATGGCCAGTTCACTATCAAAATAGTAAGACATTCTGTAGTCCCCTGAAAAATTCATTGTATCATCTCCAATACTTTGTCTAATTCATGGGCTATTGGGTACGAGCCATTGTTTCTATATGTCACATGGGTGACCCAGACTTGAAGTCAGCCATTACCCAGAATAAAATGGCTAAAATGGAAGTACGGGACTTAAACTAAACCATTTCTGAGTTCCAAAAATTGTGTTACACACATTTCTTTGCAAAAGTTTTAATTGTGTCAAGGAGCATGAAACTTGTATGTATCTTTGATCATTTTATGTTAGTGACTATCCGCAATGGAAAATGAAAATTCTTTGCAAGTTCTATCAGGCTTTACACCTGTTGCAGTGTTTCCATAATACTGGTTTGCTCAGTGTGTCTTAAACTGATATTTTAATTAATGTTCATTTTGTAAGCTGACACCCAGTATTCCATAAAGCTGCAAAAGTGTTTACCCCTCTTCCAGATTACCAGTTATTTCATGGGAGTTTTATAAATGGTTGGGAACACTAAGAAAATGCCTTCCCAGTCAATCTTACACTGTACTAACACACAGTACTTACCCAGCAAATTCATAGAAATTACAACATGGTATTTCATGGAATGAGCTTTGTTTTGGCAAAATTACTGATTAATTTAGGTATTCAAATGGTCTGATTGTATTATAGAAGTTACTAGATTTTAATTGAAATGTGTCATACTTACTATCAATAGAAACAAATAGCTTTCAAATTTAAGGAAAAAACAAGCATTCGAAGAAAAAGTGATGTCATCATGTATCTTTTTAGCATAAGCAGAATCTTTGTACATTCTTAACTACTTGAAAACACATTACAATGGCATTTTCTTTTTTTCTTCTCCATTTTTTGTAATCCAGGTCACTTGCTTTACTGATATTAAATTAGAAACATTATAAATACTCTTGAGTCTAATCTACATTTTTTATTTAATTTACATAGCATCAGAAAAGCCAATATATGATAGTAACCAATTCTTATGTGATGCTGATTTTCTTGGTTCAAGGATGATATTTTAAGAACAAACACTTTTTTTTCTATGACTTGGCATGCATTCAATCAAACGGCAAAATTGGATCACGCGAACACTTATTAGACATTTATAATTTTGTTTCACAGACCTAATGAATCATAATTTTCATTTTACCAGAATCTCCAGGGGATCAATATGTACAGTAAAGTATGTTCAGAACTCAAGCTAAAGCCCTTGATGTCTGTTACTTGAACTAAATACTAGTTTTTTGTCTCCCAACCCAAAGAACTTTTCAAAGAATTTTCTAACAAACATCTATAACAATGATTATAATAATAAGAATAACCTGATAGAAATAGGTCAATTTCTTCCCAGGTTAACGTATGAAGCTCCTCTCTTTTTGTTAAGTAGGTTCTTCCTCTGCTGCATATCCAATGTCTAGGAACTAGCCTTTCATGAGAGTAGGGTTCTTCATGTGGACACATGTTCATAAGTTCTCCTCTTTGTAGGGTAGGTCCCTTTGCTATCCCATGACATTTGAGCCACCTAAATTTACTTAAAGAAGGCATTAAGCAATGATTTAACTGAGATAATGTAAAAGATACATAAAGTAATCCTCAATGAACTTCAGAGCTGGTTTTGCAATCTGAGCATTGTTCCTTTCCGGGTTTGTATCCTCTCAAGTTCATTGACCAGCTTTGTCTTTCACATTTCTAATCTGCTGGGTTAATGACTAGACTGATTTCATGAGATCTATCTATCTATCTATCTATCTATCTATCTATCTATCTATCTATCTATCT
>NW_021618343.1:0-39750 GCF_004785775.1 Grammomys surdaster | reverse complement strand
TCTATCTATCTATCTATCTATCTATCTATCTATCTATCTATCTATCTCTCTATCTATCTATCATCTGTCTGTCTGTCTGTGTTTGTGTGTCATTGCTCCTGAGTAGTGTACTCTTTAGTGGCTACTCAATACATTTTAGGCTTCCTAACCAATTTAAGGAGCACTGAGGTCTAAATGTCAAAATGTCAACCAATGCTAAGTACATAGAAAGTAACACATAGGATTCCCAAATAATTTGATGCACTCTTCTTTTAAACAGCTAGTTAAATAAAGATCTCAAAACACCCGTACTGAAAGCTCTCCACTGACCCAATTCCTTTGTACTTAATATAAAAGGAAAAATAACTGAGTTAAAGGAGAGGATTTTTTCCATAACAGAAAAAAAATTAAAACAAAAAATGTCCCTTCAATTCTTTTTTGAAAGATCTGCAGCACACTTAAAATATTTTATATATCATACTTAAATATTTCAGCTGTGTTGGAAAGGTTCATAAGTCAGTGCAGATAGTTCTGCAATTAAAATATGCAGCTGAAGAGAAAGAGTATCCTTTTTCACCTATTGAAATTTAAAGTTACTTAATTTTTGATTATGCTGTATAATGTTACCTTGGACTCCCACAAAGACCTGCCCTACTTTAGAAATATTGTATTGTACTAAAAGTCTTTTATTCCTAGCTCCCAAATTTTAAATAATACATAAGGATTGCCTGAAATGGTAAAATAAAAAATGAATCATCCCTTTTTAATAGTCCACATGAATAATTATCGGATCAATAGTTCACAGTACACAACCTGCAATTAAATGTGTTCAATAATTCAGTAAAATAGCTCTCTTATATTTTAAAGCCATTAAACTGAAATATAATATGACCTGTGTATAATCTAAGCCCATTTTGCAATTATGAACCCCATACCTATATTTCCCTATCCCCACAAATACTCTATTTTTCATCCTAAAGTGTTTTACTTTTTTGACAAGCCATTTAACCCTTTGTAGTGTCTATTTAATTAGCTAAATCTCAGTACGCTTCATAGCAAAATGTTTTAGCTCACGTTATCCATTTATGATTTACAGCTAGAAAAATTTCTTATAACCAAAACCTAGAATATTTTGACAGCAAATAAAACAATTTCAAAGATATTTCATATATTTCCTGTGAATATATATCTATCACTTGTCAAATGAATAAATAAAATTGGCATCCTGAGTCCTTTTTCTTGATCATCCAAACATGAAATATTGATTCAAAATTGCATTTTCAATGAACTGTTACTGAAGGTATGGTAGTAGCTGGACACTGGAGTTTCAGCATTGTGGCTCACAGAGAATTTTCAACCCACCCACCCTTACGAATCACATGCTACATTTTGCTGAGTCTTCTGAATTTGAACATTTAGTTTTTTATGGGGTTAAACATTCAAGACTGGATCACAAGGATGCCAGACTCTGAATGCTTCCTATTTGGACCAAATTTTTCATCTGTCACTTTCTAAAGCACTAATAGTCCATTATGTTTGGACTTATTATTGGACAAGGAAAAGAAGCTGCCCAATTGCTTAGGTCAAAAATTTAACTCTAGTCATGCAGAATGTCTACTGTACTGGTTATATTTTGAAAATTGGACATAAATTAGATCCACTTTTGAAGACAGAAGCTCAATTGAGGAACCTAGATCAGTGGGCATGCCTACAAGTTTGCTTGGTTTATTCTGGCTGTGGGAGCATTCTATCCATTTAGGAGGTACACCCCTGGACATGTGGTCCTGGGTTGTATATGAAGCAAAGATGGGCAAACAATGAAGAACAAGCCAGTAAGCAATATTGTCCCAATGGCCTCTGCTTCAGCTACTGCTCTAAGCTTTGTCAGGGTTTAAGTGTGACTGGAGAGTTGTAAGATGTAGTAAACTTTTTTCTCCCCAAGTTTCTTTTTCCCATTGTGTTTTTCTCAGCAAAGAACGCTACCTAGGGCAACTCTTGTTCTTAAATCATTAACTTGGATTGGAATTTTAGCCTTATCTTGTCTCATTTGTTCTTATGTCAAGTGTAGTATTAAAGTTCCTGGATTTTCAGATACCTAATCTGTACAACCAGAATGCTACCATATGAGTGTAATATGAGTGCATAATAATGTTATGATAAACACTTGGCAAGCTTAACAACTCCCAGTGCATGTTGGTTACTAGTTTTGAGACTCTTGAGAAGCTTATGTGGGTTCTGCCTACAGATGTGGGTTATTCAGCTATGTTCCATTAAGAAATTCTCTGAAAGTCCTTGGAATCTAAATGTCTTGCCATAAGGTCCAATTAACTTGATGAATTGAGCTCAAAATTCCTCATGGTCTCTTCTGTCTCCCCTTTGTTACATACTAGCAGACTTATTTGCCTTGATGGTCTATCATGAACTTCATTGTTATGCATTTATTATCTGCCCTTATCTTTGTCACTCCCTAGATTAGCATGTACTTCCAGCATGCCTCTTTTTTTCAGGCTTCTATGCCCCTGCCTAAACCAATGCCCCTGCCTCAGACTAGCTCAATATTGTGTTGAAAGTGAACCATGATTCATTTTTGGTGTTTGTGTACTTGCTCTGATGCATATCTCACCAAAATGCAAACTGATTGTTAACTGACAGTGCTAAAGTTTAACTCAGATTAATAGTTGTACTGTTTCAACTAAAAAGTCAGCAAAGAGTTTAAGTATGCTGCGAAGAAAATTTGAAATAAATGTTTCATAAAATGTTTGCATAAAATTCCTCTAGAAGTTCTACAGGGACAGCAATCAAAAAAAGTTTGAATTGATTCTCAGGAAATATAGAAGAGTTAGAATTACAGGCAAGCTACACAAGATGAGAGGTGGCAGCTACACACACCACTTTGCTGTCTACTCTACTATTTACTTCAAATTATGAGGCAAATCAAGGACTTTTACCTTCTTCTTTGCAAATTCTCTGTAACTACATTTTTGTTTTGTGAATTATTGATATCTAACTTCTTCCCCATTGTCATTGTCTGAATATAGAGAAATCAAAATATAAATAGTACATGTGCTCATGCATAAAAAATATCATGTTGAATAAATGAGTGAATGGGTGAGTGAGTAAATGAATGAATGTGTGAGTGAATAAGTGACAAGGCTGACACTTCGGTCATTTTCTTTCAGCATATCTTTGCTTCATTGTTTGTTACTGTGCTATGATTATGACATGGAGAGGACCCAACTCTATTGAAAGAGATTTAGCAATTCCACAATGACACTCCTCTCCTCTGAGTCTCAGTTCTTCACCTGTTTCTCTGAGTGGTAGTACAAGCTACACAAATGTTAGCAGGGGCTCTATTCTGGGTTATATTCTCATTATGAAAATGACCTCTCAGAAGACATGAATTTTCTTTTTGTCTTCTGGAAAATAGAAACCATAAATGGACCTTTATGCACAGCATGGCTCTTAAGTGTCAATTGGAATAGTACAGTTTTCCATCTACTCATTCATTCATTCAAAATATAGCTAACATTTATTTCAGAATCAATGTGAAAAAGTGAGTGTTTGATTGATTACTGCGTCATCCTTGAACTTGTAGTACACACTGTTGCACAGGCTGGATCCATGAATGGTAGCCCCATATCATCACAGAGAAGGAAAAAGCAGAGCATAACTTGTCTTAATATACTGTACAATACAGATAACAGGAAGGTAATGACAAAGAAGCCATTGATGTTGTTCAGGTGTCGAAAGATTTCATCAGAGACCTTAGTTTGTCAAGTGAATAATCAAAAGGGAATCTATGTTTGTATAAAATGTCATATTTTTAAAAGGCTTTTAAAAATCAGTGAAGGTTTGTATTGGCAAAAACAGAATGTTTCTCAAAAGGAAATAATGCATGTTTTCTCTTTCCTAATCTATACAAATAAGGTAAGGGGTATGTGAGATGGGGGATGTATGTATGTAAGATTGAATGTATATGTCTGAGAACAGCACAGTGAATGGGTTCTCCACTTTCGGCCTCGAATACAAGTTCTTGCTGCTCCACTTACTGTTGTGTGAACTAAGTCCATTAACTTTGTTTTACTGTTAAGTTTGTTTTCACACTTCTGTATTTTAAGTGATAATATAGAACATGCTGTACAGAATGTGAAAGATTATATGAGTTTATGCACATAAAGTACTTTTAACAGTGTCTCACAATTGACTATTGAACAAGTTACACACACAATTAACCCAGCAGTTTCTACAAGTCTATCTCTGCTGTAATACTCATATTGACAGAATATACTTGTCTGTGCAAATGGTTATGCTCTGTGAGAGTCTTGGAAATCATAATCATCAACAGTAACAGCTTGAGTCCAGATCATTCTCAGATACAATTTCTTGCTCAGTAACTTGACCCTACCCAGGACACACATTAATTCAAGCTTGCTTCTGCTTGGTACAGCCTGGACCAGCTGTGCTTGGTGCTTTTCACATGTCCACATGGCTGACTCTGTGTAAACCCCACAGAATGAACTTCATCTCTGTATTCTTCTATTTGACTCTTTCTGCTCTGCTCTCAACAACTCAGTTCACATAACACTTTATTTAATTTAGGAGAGCAAACTTTTGCTTGTTTTCTTTGTACAATGTGTACAAGGGTGCCAGAGCGATACAGTGGGAGTACTGCCTTAGGTCATATAGTTCATTAGTGAAATGAGTAAGCAGGTAGACAAAAGTCAGAGCACAAGTTTATTGAGTTCCAAAGCAGTGAGTGTTCTTACTCAAATCTTGTACCCGAATCCCAAACCTGGATATCCCAATTAAACATACAAATCATGACAGCTATGCCAATTTTACATAGATGTGACTTCTAAGACATGAGTAGTGTTGGAATAAAAATTAGGTTTTTGGTTGTTTTTTTTTTTTGGGGGGGGGGGTTGGGTTTGTGCATCATAGGCTTTGGATATTTTTAACCCACTATTTCCCTTCTCAACCCTATCTTGAATCTCCTTATCTTCCTAACAGTATCCCTTCTATATTTAAGTTTTCTTTTTTTTATCCATAGACCTTCAGTAAAGCTCTGTCTCATGCATGATGAAATAGTGACACTGTGTCAAATTTGTGCAGCAAATTAAGTAATCATAGTAACTGAGTTCTCAAGGCCAACCCACAACCAGAATAGGCTATTTCACAGCTTACCCATTCCAACTTTTGCCTCTTAAGTTGATTCTGGTCTCCTACTGCAATGTTATTTGAGGCTTGGTGAGAGATAGACTGTGTTTGTTTGGGGTGGTGATAAAGAGGGCTCCACTGAAAGTGAAACATTCCATAGTCATGTATTCTTATCAGCTTGACTAGCCATAGACTTCAGTATAAACTAACTGCTTTCTGCTGCAAATAAATAAGTAAATAAATAAATAAATAAGAAAACAATAAAAAAGAAAAAAAGAAAAAAGCCACTTGTTTGATTAAATATTAAGAGGACAGATAAATTATGGAATAAAGATACATAGTCATAGTCAGAAAAATATGTTTCTAAAGCTTAGGTTTTCTGCATAAATTGAGGGAACACATTAATAACAACAAGGCTGAACCAGCAATTACAAAGCATGTTAGCATTCACAGGTATTGTAATAGCTTTCCCTTTATTGGTTTCTCTTTACAAATAGGCAGGGATGGAGGATTCTGCTACAACCTGTTTTCTGTGTGGACATTGTCCCATCCTCCAGCCCTAGATCAAATACAATCCTTCATATGAACTTATGAGTCTGTCACCAACTTATAAAAGAATTTCTCCCTTATACATCACAACATCTTGATTAACTAGAACATGTTGTAAACCTTAACAGTAGAATATTGTCTGTGTCTTCCTGTCTGTACATGACATATTTCCATTCATTGGGATAACCTTCAGAACATGTGTCTTATCAGCATTTAGCAACTTATCATGGTACCAAAGAGAAATGCTATGAATTCATGGAGGAATCCTAGAATTTTATAAATTCATATAGAATAAATAAAAAGTTACTATGGTACTAAGTGTTATTGTAAGACTTAAAATTTTGGTTTCCCTCCAGGAACAAAGAGAACAGATAGACAACAATGAATTTATTCTATAAATATACAAGTAGGCTTTCCCTGTCACCTATTATGTGTGGACTCTGTCCCTAAAACTGAAAACAAAATATAGACTATATACTTTTTAATATTTCTAGGAAGAAAAATAAAGAAGATTTAGACAAAGGGTAGTTTAAAGAATTGCACATGTGGATTGCAGCGAACAAAAGAGACTATCTACTTAATGGTTTCTGTCAGAGGAATGGAATCTATATATCAAGTAATAATCATGATATACCTATAAATATGTCTTAACTTAGCTGCAGCCTCTTAGTTTTCTTAAGTTTATTTCTCAAGTTTAGTTAGTGCCTGAAGATCATTTCCACTCATCAAGGTAAACGTCACTAGAGAATAATTATTTTTATTGACTATGATATACAAGCATCACAAAACTGGTTGCTAAAATTTTAGAAACACACAGCGTAGTATCTATAGTCTCTTTTCTCTCACAACGGATCTGTAGTCAAGTCCGTTTCGTGCTCTCTTTAAAAAATAATTCTGTAGTTTTATTGTTACCTGCTAGTATTATTTCTGTTTTAAATGTCTTCACAAATGAAAAATGTATATATTTGCAATTGTGAGTTTTAACAAATGCATAGTTGTATAACTACCACCATAGAGAACAAGATCATTTTATCATGTCCCAAAATTCTTGTTGATTCTTCCTTCATAATCTTTGACACGATTGTACAATCTCTGAATGTTGTGAGTCTATTTTCTGTTGTGTTCATGGGTTGATATCTGTTGGCCCCTTCACCAGTTCCAATGCATGAGAGTTACTTCCAACTCAACATGATCACACATAATGGTACTACACAATTTTGTCCACTGGTTTGGGTATATTTCTCCATAGTGTTTCCTTGATTGTGAGAAATCAGGGAAATGTGATGAATATACATTTAACCTTTCAAGAAACCATGAAATAGTCATCCAAGTTGTCTGTATTTTATTTCATCCATACTGCAAAAGTGTCAAATTTCAGCTTGTTTTATATCCTTGCTGTGATAGAACGATTCATACATAAGTCAATTTCTCAGAATTCTGGAGGTTGGGATGGCTACCTTCAACATGTTGACAGATGAGTGTATGGTCAGAGCCAAGTCTCTGCCTTTGGTGATATGTATGCTGTAAATTTATACAGCAAAAGATCAAAATAAAACAAGGACCTACTTACTTTCCTCTACAAACAGAAAGAAATATACATAAAACAAAAGCCATCAAATTGAAGTTAGGAAAGGCACAAGAGTCAGAGACTAACTTACTCACGATTAAAGTCCCATAAAAATACTAAACTGAAAACTGAAAACTAAAATATATTCACAAGAGGACCAGGTGCGGATGCACCCAGGCTCTGTGGTTACTGCTTCGGTCTCTATCAATTCATAGGAGTTTTTCTTGGTTTATTTAGAGAGCTTTGTTTCATGGTGTCCTCCGTCAGGTTTTACATTCGTTCTCACTTTCCTGAAGAAATTCCTGAGCTCAGAGCAGGGATTTGGCAAAGACATCTCATTTAGAGCTGTGTATCCCAGGGTCTCAGCTTCTCTCTCTTACTCCCTCATTGCCCCTCCACCTACAACTCTCTGCCAAATATCTGATTGTGGTTCTCTGTATTTTTTCCAATCCATTACAGGAGGAAAATTATCTCAAGATGGGAGAATATGACACTAACCTATGCGTGTAAAAGAATATCATTAGAAGTTATTTTAATCACTACTTTTTAAGACCAGTGGCTTTTCCCAGGGTCACTGTGCTATCTGATTCTTGGTCAACCATGCAATATCACATATGGGTTCCATTTCATGAAGTGGGCCATAAGTCAAATCAAACATTTTCTGGTTAATCACTCAAGCTTTGCCACCATAATTTTGAAGCTGGGCAGCATTAAAGATCAAAGGTTTAGTGGCTGGGTTGAAGTATGTGTTTCTCTTTTGGTTTCCTGTAGAGTACCTTCAAATATCAAAGACATGAGAACTTAGGGGTGAAGTTTCTATATAGCCACCAGCTCAACATTTCCATGTTCAAAGAGTTGTGTGGGTGTTTTTGTCAACAATGATCCTTTGCTGTCTGTTTGTAGAAAGAGATCTATTGTCTTATCAGTAGCCTGTGTTGTTTGAGTATTTCATTGGAACACCTTTGAGCAACAACTCAATTGAATGCAAACCAGTCCTGATACTACTGAAAGTTTCATTAAGTGACAAGAAATGGCCATTTGGGGCTGTTTCTTTTCCTTGATTTGGAAAGTTCATATGAATAGGCTTAATGAATTTTAGGAAATTTACAATGCATTACGTTTTTATACCACTCACTAAATGTCAATCACTTCTAGCTGTCTCTTTCTACATTCTGTCCCTTAAGCTCTATTCACTCTCCCTCCCAACCTCACCCACCCTTTCGTGTGTTTCCACAACCCCAAGTAAATGCACAAAACCTACTCTATTCTCCTCTCCCAAAGAGACCCATATGCCCCTTAGTCACTTCTTCAATACCCAATCTGACTAGGTCTACTGAATATAAGTTGGTGTGATAGTTTGAATAGGTATGATTCTCATACTCACATGTTTAAATAATTGTTTGTTAATGAATGGCACTATTAGGAGGTATAGTCTTGTTGGAATAGGTGTGGCCTTTTGGAAAAAGCATGTCAGTGTGGGAATGGGCTATGCTATGAGGTCTGCTATGCTCAAGCTACGACCAGTGTGGCACATAGCCTGCAGATCAAGATATAGATCTCTCAGGAGTCGGCCTGCATCATACCATATTTCCTATCATGATGATAATGGAATAAACCTCTGAAACTGTAAGCCATCCCTAAATAAACGTTTTTCTTTATTAAAATGCCATGGTCACAGTGTCTATTCATGGCAATAAAAACATTACTAAGATACTTGGTTTTCATTTATTTAAGGGCTAATATCCAAATATAAGTGAATACTATCTTATTTATCTTTCTGGATTTGCGTTACCTCACTCAGGAATTTTGTTTGTTTGTTGTATTTTATTTATATTTTTTTTGTTCCTTCCATTTACCTGAAAGATTCATGATGTCATTTTTTTAAAGAGTGATTAATACTTCACAATGTAAATCACTTACCTTTTCTTTACTCATTTTTCTGATAAGGCACATCTAGATTATTTTCAATTTCTGGATACTATGAAAATAACAGCAATGAACATGTCAGAGCAAATGTTTCTGTGGCAGGATGAGGTGTCCTTTTGGTATATGTCCAAAAGTGTGGTAGATGGACCTTGAGGTAGATCAGTTTCAATCTCTCCGAGGAACTGCCACACAGATTGAAGTAGTGGCTGTTCAAGTTTGCAGTTCTACCAGCAATGGATGAGTGTTTCCCATATTCAACCTCCTTGTCAGTATGAGCTGTCACTTGTGTTACTGATGTTAGCCATTCTGACAGCTGTAAGATTCAATCTCAAAATAATTTTGATTTGGATTTCTTTGATGACTAAGGGTGTTGAACATATATTTTAAAGTTTTCCTCAGCTTTTATTGAGAATTCTGTTTATATCTGTACACTGTTTTTAAATTGTATATTTTTATATCAAGTTCCTTGAGTTATTTATATATTTTGGTTATTAATCATCTATTGGATATGGAGCAGGAAAACTCTTTTCCCAAATTGTTAGTATTCTGTCTAAACAACACCTCCACAGTTACCTGGCAACAGCCAGGTAGGCCTGCCCACTATAAAAGGGGCTGCTTGGCCCCTTCTCTCTCTCTCTTGCTCCCTTGATCCCTCTGCCTGCAGGTTCTCTGACCCCTTTCCCCCTCCCCTTCCCTTCCCCCTCTCTCCACTTGGTCATGGCCGGCCTCCACTTCTCTCTTCTCTCTGCTGTTCCTCCCGTTTCTCTCCCTAGCTTTGCCCTCCACCCTAAATAACCACCCCCCTTGTGAAACCTTTTGGTCTGGCATTATCTGTCTAAGCTACAAGTGAAAATTGGGGACCAGTGATGGAAGGGGGTACCTCCCCAGGCCCATGCCAAGGCATCTCTTCCCCCTGAGGAACCAGCCACACGAAGGTATAGCATAGAGTTTATTCAGGGCATGGGGAGGGGAACCAGGAGGGTAGTAGAGGCAGAGAGAGAGAGAGAGAGAGAGAGAGAGAGAGAGAGAGAGAGAGAGAGAGAGAGCCAGCAAAGAGGTAGAGGGGTAGAGGCCGGCCATGACCACGTGGAGAGAGAGAGAATGGAAGGGGAGAGGGGCGAGGGGCCAGAGAACCTGCAGGCAGTGGGATCAAGGGATCAAGAGAGAGAGGAGGGGTCAGGCAGCCCCTTTTATAGTGGGCAGGTCTACCCAGCTATTGCCAGGTAACTGTGGGAAGGAGCATACCTGGCTGCTGCCAAGTATCTGTGGAGGTGGGATTTAGACAGAATACTAACACAAATGACAGTGTCTTTTGCCTTTCAGATGCCTTTGAGTCTCATGAGATCTCATTTATTAATTATTGTTCTTAGTGCCTGGTTTAACAGTCCTTTGTTCAAAAATGGTTCTCCTGTGTCAGTGCATTCCAGGCTGTTTCTACCTTTCTCTTCTATTAGGTTTACTGTATATGGTTTCTTTTGTTGAGTTCTTTGTTCCATTTGAAGTTGTCCTTTATGAAAGGTGGTAAACATGGATATATTCATCGCTATACATGCAGTTATCCAGCTTAACCAAGATAAGTTATTGAGGAAGCTGTATTTTCTCTAGTGTGTATTTCTGGATTCTTTATATAAATTAGGTTTTCATAGATGGGTAGATTTTTATATTGGTTGATACTGTAATTACATTGATCAAAATGTCTCTTTTTATGCCAATACCATGCTGTTTTTAATACTATAACTTTGTAGTACAAATTGACATCAAGAATAAGGACTCTTTCAGCATTTCTACTATTGCTTAGGATTGTCTTAGCTAAACTTGGTTTTTGCATTTCTATATTAGGCTAAAAATTGTCATTTTGAGATCCATGAAGAGTTGTGTTTCGATTTTAATAGTGATTGTACTCAATCTGGGGATTGCCTTTTGGTAGGATGGCCATTTTAACTATGTTAACATTAATAATCCATGAACATGGAAGATTTTTCCACTTCCTGAGATCTACCTCAATTTCTCTCTTCAAGGACTTGACATTTTTGTCCACACAAATCTTTTCCTTGCTAGGTTAGAGCTATTCCAGGATATTTTTATATTACTTATGCTATTGTGAAAGGTGATGCTTCCCTGGTTTTCTTCAGTCTGCTTTTATTTGTATGTAGGATGGATACTAGATTTTGTGAGTTAATTTTTCATCCAGCTACTTTGCTGAAAGTGCTTATCAATTCGAGGAGTGTTCCAGTAGAATTTTTAAGGATATGGATATGTATATCCATATGTATGTGCATATGTATATGTATTGCATAATTTACACACAAAAATACTTTGACATCTTCCTTTCCAAATTATATCTCCTTTATCTCCTTTAGTTGTCCTATTACTTTAGTTAAATTATTATACTTAAAATATATTGAATAGACATGGAAATAATGGAAAGCTTGTTTTGCTAATGATTTTAGTGAAATTGTTTTGAGCTTCTCTTCACTTTAGTTGATGTTCACTATGAGCTTATCATAAATTGCCTTTATTATATTTCAGTATGTATCTTATATCCCTAGTTTCTTTAGAAATTTTATCTTGAAGCAGTGTTAGATTTTGTTGAAGGGCTTTTTTATATCCAATAAGATGATCATGTAGTTTTCTTCTTTCCATTTGCTGATATGGTGAATTACAATTATTGATTTTTTTTATATTGACCGATCATTGTATCTCTGGAATGAATCCTACCTAATCATAGTATGATTTTTTTATGTGCTCTTGGTTTTGTTTTGCAACTATATTATTGAGTATATTTGCATCTGTGTTTTAAAAAGAAATTTTTGATTGTGTCATGTGATACAGACTCATATGGTATGTTGATAAGGCAAGATCTGTGGGACGATACTTGATGTTTGGAGAGAGTATCAATAGAATTCAATTCACAGTGACACTTGTGTTGTAAAGTGTTCTTGTTGAGAAAAGCACAGCAGAAAACTTTTCTTGGGTCCTGGCCGGTGTTGGTTGCTACTGCTGACTTCAGATATGGTGGAGGCCTTGCAGTTTTCATTAGATCATGTCACTGTGGCTGATTTGTGTTTGATATCCTAACACTACTAAACTGAACTGCTGATATCCTGGCAATTAGAGATTGGAATCGCCCCCAAAGAACTATTTCTAAACAGGTCCACATCTCCTATTTACCATCTTTTCCTCCCTACCTTTGGACAGTGAACTAGAAGGGTAGCTGAAGCATTTAAGAACTCTTAGTAAAGTAGGTTTGAAAAAATCTGAGCCTACCTATGCTTATAAAAAAAAGGTGACCTGAAATTTTCTTTCTTTGATAGGTCTTTGTGTGGTTTGTGTATCTTTGGTAACTTTAGCCTCATTGACTGAATTGGTCAATGTTAATTCTGTATTTACTTTGTAGATTACTTAATTAATTTGAGAAATATTGGTGCTAACTCTTCTTTGAAAGTCTGGTAGAATTCTGAACTAAAACTGACTGTCTCTGGGCTTTTATTTTTTTTAAAGACTACTTCTATTTCACTACTTTATATAAATCTTTTAAATTTTCTTATCTGACTTAACTCTGTAAAATAATATCGCTAGAGAAAAGTATGCATTTTTTTCAGATATTCCAATTTGGTGGAGTACAGGTTTTTAAAGTATGACCTTATGATTCTCTGGATTTCCTTTGGATCTCTTTTTATAACCTTCTTTTTATATTTGATTTTGTTAACTTTCTGTTATTTTTCTTCATGATGATATGCAGTTTTAATTTGTGGTTGTCTAATAGGATGTCAAGTGTTTTTTGCAAATTTTATGCATCTGTTGACACTTGCTGTGTGTTCATGTATGTCATGAGGTTTGGTGTAAATTCTGTAAGATGCAGTAAAAAGTAGATCCTTTGGTGTTTGAGTGAAATACATTTGGTCTCTAACCTCAGTGACCTGGCCAAATATCCATTTATTTTTTTCTTGGTTATTTGTCTATTTGTGATATTGGGTCATTGAAGTCTCTCATTTTTATCGTGATCATTGTCATTTAAACTATTGTTTTGTTTCTTTTAAGAATTTGAGTGCCCCTGTTATTGAATATAACTGAATAGAAGTTAAAAATTGAAATTTAATCTTGGTGAGTTTTTTCTTCCATGAGTATGTAGTGTCTGACCTTATTTGGCCAAAATATTTTTAACTCATTACTTTGATGTAATGTTTACCCATTGTGCTGAGATGTGTTTCTTCGATGCAGCAGAAGGATGAATCCTGTCTTTACATCAATTTTGTCAGTCTGTGTCTTTGTTAGGGGGGCATCGATTGGGACCACTGATGTTGACAGATATCAATAACCAGTGATTGCAGATTCCTGTTATTTTAGTAGATATGGTAGTGTGCATGTGTGTATGTGAAGTATGTGTGGTGTGTGTTTAATTTCGCTGGTTTGAGTTAATTTATTCTCTGTGTTTGCATAGTTGTAATGAAGCTTGGTAGATTGGAATTTTACTTTTAGCCCTTTATGTAAAGTTCAATTTTTAGGAACATATTGATTTTGATTTGGTGTAGTGAGAATTTTGGTTTCTTTACAAAATGTAGAAATGTTATAGGAATATGTTTCTGTTTTAATCACAAGTACAGGGTATAAGGTACTTTAGATTGTCCACAAAAGCAGACTATGATTTGCTTTGTACTCTGATAGTGGCATGATTTTGCCAGCTGCAGGTTGTTTCTGCAAATGTATGATGTTTTTAATTCTGGAGAATCTTGAGAGGATATAAAGATACTAGGGCCCCAAGAGAGGCAGTGAGCAGCTGCTGCTCCTCTTGCTGCTGCTTTCTTGTTGGCTGCTGGCTGCTGGCTGCTGGCTGCTGTTTGGAGATAGCCTGACTATGAAGATCAAAACTAATCAATAGGAAGTAGTCTTGCAATAGTGGTGCCCCTCTTTTACCCTCTAGCCCTCTTTCTCTCCTACTTACTCTGGGGGATGGGAAGTGATAAGGTTGTGGAAGTGTAACATAAATATGAACTTGTAAAGTAGCCAACAGTCTGGATATAATTGGATTTTAGTTTGGAATGCTTTAATTTTTCCATCTATGGTGATTTGTTGTTATGGTATGTTATGTATGGTAAGTTGTTTCGGGGATAGTGGTCTGTGCTGGAGTCTATGGTCTCTTAAGAGTCTTCAGCACTTGTTCTACTAACTTTTGTAGTCTCCATTGAGAAGTCACATACAATTCCAATAGAATAGCCTTATATGATATATGATCTTTTTTTCAGATTTTAATACTCTTTCTTTGTTTGTTGCTTTTTAGTGTTTTGATTATTATGAGCTGAGGAGACTTCTTTTCTGATCCAATCTATTAGTGTCTTTATGCATCTTGTACCAGATTGTCATAGCCTTATTTAGATTAGAAAATTTTTCTTTGATGATTTTGTTGAAAATATTTTCTGGGCTGTTGGCATATGCTTTTTTTCTTATTTTTTTATTTTTATTATTCTTAAATTTGTTTTTTAAATAGCATCTCAGATTTTCTGAATGTTCTGTATCAGTAAATGTTTAGATTTAACATACTCCTTGACCAATGTACCTATTTCTTATACTACGTCTTCCACTCCTGAGAGTTTTTTTTTTCAGCTTTTATAGTCTGTTGGTAAGGCTTGTCTCTAGTTCCCATTTGAATTCCTAAGTTATTTTGCCTTCAAAATTCTCTCAGATTTTTGTTTTCTATATTGCTTCTATTTTCAATGAAGGTCTTGAACAGTTTTATTAATTTTCTTTCACTGTGTGTTTTTCCTGGATTTCTTTGTGAGATTTATTAATTTCCTATTTAAGGACCTCTACCTTATTAAGTTTCAACTATGTTGGAATATTTAAGGCCTGTTATGGTTAAGTTCACTGGGTTCTATTGGAGCACACTATTCTCTTGACTGTTACTGATTGTGATCTTCAACTAGAGTCTTGCTTTCTGGTTCTTATGTAATTTATAGAAGAATGTGGTGGGTGGGTGTTGCCTGGTAGAAAATTTAATATGAACTGGATAGGTGTGACCAATGGGTATTCCAGGGTAATTGTGTTTCTGGGTATTGGGAGCTTACAGCTATGAATGGGGATAGCTAGAGGTCTAAGGGGCTTCACTGGAGGGAGGTAAGCAGAATATTCCACCACGATCTGCTGAACTGCATTTTATTCTTTTTACAATGGAGTCAGAAAGTGAAAAGAGGTCACCCTGGAAGGTCTTCTAGAGCTGGGAATTAGCCTGGTATATAGAATCTGGTAGAACAAAGAGGGAGAGGTGAAGACCTGCAGTAAGCCTACCTGCTTCCCTAGCAGGACAGGCCTGTGAGTTAGCAGGGAGTACCATTAGAGTAGAGGGCTGAGGTAATGCAAAAAGTTGGGCTTTTGCCAGAGAGCAAAGGAGAAACACAACTGTTATTCTACAACAGAGTTGGTGATGAGAGTGGGGGCATTGGAGATGGAGCAGCAGAAGGAGAGACTAAGATCTGTGTCCAGACTACATGCTATCCTGGCAGGGTGGCCTGTAGATTAGCAAGCAGTGCCAGTGCCAGTTGTGGACTGGGGTAAGGCAAGATGAAAGGGGAAGATCTATGTGAGCCACAGGAGATAGGGTATGGGAGGGACAAAGATCTCAATAGATGTTTTGTTATAGAAAAATTGATCTGAAATTTTGTTTCTTTGTTGGGCCTTTGTTTCAGTTACAGGATATGAGATTGGGGGATTGGATTTGGAGTAACTAAGGGAGAGGTGAAGGTCTACTCTCAGCCTACCTGCATCCTTCACAGGAGCAGCCTATGGGTTAGCAGAGGGTATCTGATTAGGTATAGGGATGGGCTGGGGGGCAGGCTGAGGGGGTCTACAGGAGGGAGGAAGCCAGGGTAGTCCACCAGGGTCTGCTAAATCTTCTGAGAATATAGACAGAGAGCAAAGAGAGGCTATAACATTTTCTGCTACAGACGTGGGGATGAAACTTAAGAGATTGGATTTGGAGGAATAATGGGAGAGGTGATGTGCTGCAGTTAGGCTGTCTGTATCCCTTGACAGCTGTCTCCAAGTGTTTTCTTAATTGTCGAGCTTTCAAACTTGCTATAGACAGCTACTTTGTTGGACAGGAGCTTTGCAAATATTTTTTCTTTGTCTTTTTTTGTTTTTAATCCGTTTACTAGCATAATTCATGGAGCAGAAAGTTCAAGCTTCATTTAAATTGAATCTAAATTTATGTTTTTCTCCAGGTTGTCTATTCATACCTTTTTGAAGATATTGACTAAATGCCAAAAATCATACATTTTCATATTTTTATGAAAATTTTAAGCTTTATGTTCAGATGTATAAGCATTTTTTTTTATTTTTTGTAGGATATATGTGATTTATGCCAAAGCTTATTGGTTTGAATCTATTTTTTATCAGAAAAAAAACTTGGTTTTTCCAACATGTTAGTGCATACTATTAGCATTATGTATTAAAACTTCTATTTTCTCATCATATTCTTTTTTTTTGATTTTGAAAAAAGTTAGTTCCCTATGTTTGGGGTCTATCTTGCATTACTTATTTTATTCCATTTATTACTATTTTCTTTTTAATTGTTTCTTTTGTTTTCTTTTTAATTGTAGTTAATTAAAAATAATTTGAAAATTTAAACTGTTCTACTGTAAGTATTGCATTCTATTTCTCTAGGTATTCCAAGTTATTAATTATTTGTCTTTTTGAACATTGATTATGCCATGAAAAGGCATTGTTTTCTTTAAGATGTGACCCATATGATTTAAAAAATATTAATAAATGAAAATGTTTTTCTTTTTCATTAATACCTTGAGGACACTGTATATTTTGTTTTGACCACATTCATCCTGCCCTGTTTTCTCTCTCATTCACCCTTGAGTCCCTCCCTACTCACTCAATTTTATGCTCCTGCAGCTTTTCTGTTTTTTAAATGTACCACATCCAATGTGTGCTGTCTCTATACTCTAATGTATATACCAATTCACTGGGGCATGGTCAACCTACAAGGTACTCTTAAATAAAACTAATCATTTCTCTCCCCAAATTTATCAATTGTTAATAATTCTTCAAGTAGAAGTGGGCTTGCTACTAATTTCAACTCTCCATGTTCAGATTTTATATGCCTTGAACTTTAAAATATCTTGTGCATGAAGTCACAACTACTGTGATTTCCTATGTACAGCTGACTTGCTGTGTATGAAAAAACACTTTGTCAGTGTAGTCTTCCCCTGCCTCTAACTCTTGCAATATTTTCACACATATTTTCGCAATGATCCCTAAGCCTTGGTAGGAGACAATGATATAAAATCCCATTTAGGGCAAAGCATTTCAAAGACTCTTAGATTATCCTTTGGTTTTTTTCAGATTAGATCTATTATATTTTTATTTCATTTGTTATTTCAAAAATATTTTCATTGTGCCATTATTTCTGTGTGAAGTTAGAAGGTGACTATGGAGTTTTGGATAGGTAATTGTTTTCTACTAAAATATTACAGTTATATATTTTTTACTCTTGTCTTTTATAACATTAGGTAAGTAATATGTAAAATTAGACTGTTGTTCTGCCATAAGTAATGCATTATATTTCTCTAGGTTTTCCAGATTTTTACTTTTTGAATGTTCATTATGCCATGTGAAGGCATTGTTTTTTAAGACTGTGATCTATATTATTTCCTGAGCTCATTAGATCTTTAACTGTAAAGCTTTGACAAGATTTAGATAATTATTTATTCTTATTCTGGTTTTAGACGAGTTTTCTCTTCCCATCATGCTGCTGCATCCTGATGACGACCATGTGTAGGGTGGTGACTCTGGCCTACATTCAGGACAAAGCCTCAAAGCTAAGAACATAAATAATAGTTCACTCTGTGGTTTGCTTTCCTGAATTTAGATTACCTTGATACTCTTCCTCCTACAAACAGATTTCAGTATTCACAGATAGTCTTGTTTGGAGATTTTTGGAGAGTTTAATTTATAATAACTTGGAGAACTTATTTATAGTGATGAGTTCTTCATGTATTCTGATAAATTCAGAATTTTAACATAGTTGTCAAACCTATTTTAAAGATCTCAGAAAATGGAGAGATCTCCCATGCTCATGGATTGGCAGAATTAATACAGTAAAAATGGCCATCCTAACAAAGTCACTCTACAGATTCAATGCAATCCCCATCAAAATCCCAACACAATTCTTCAAAACCTGGAAAGAACAATTCTCAAATTCATCTGGAATGGCAAAAATCTCAGAATAGCCAAAACAATTCTTAACAATGAAAGTTTTCTCACCTCCTGTAAGTTAAAGAGGAGATGGTTCTCTTATTAAAAGGATGGCTGAGAGAATCACCATCCCTGACCTCAGTCTTTACTACAGAGCAATAGTAATTAAAACTGCATGGTATTGGTACAGAGACAGAAACATTGATCAATGGAATAGAATTGAAGACTGATAAATACAACCACATACTTATGGACACATGATCTTTGACAAAGTCACCAAAAATATACAGTGGAAAAAAGAAAGCATCTTCAATAAATGTTGCTAGTCTAACTGGCTGTTGATATGCAGGGAAATGAAAATAGACCCAATTTTTCACCTTGCAGAAAGCTCAAGCCCAAGTGGATCTAGGACTTCAACATAAAACCAGATACACTGAATATAACAGAAGAGAAAGTAAGAAAGAGGCTTGAACTCATTGGCACAGGGGGAAATTTTCTAAACAGAACTCCAATGGCTCATGCTCTAAGATCAAGTATTGATAAGTAAAGCTTTCTCATGTGATGTGTGCCTTAGGGAGTTTACAAGTCTGGTTGGATGGGTGGTGGGTGGTAGGGGCATCCTCTTGGAGACAGGGGGGTGAGGAAGAGGAGGCATGGGATGTGGAACAGTTAGAGAGTGGACCAGGAGCAGGGAATAAAATCTGGAGTGTAAATAAATAAATAAATAAATGACAAAATAATATAACATTATATATATAGCACCCGAGTTCAAGTCTTGGAACCCACATGGTAGAAGGAGAGAATTAATTATCAATTACCTTTTGACTTTATATGTGGGCTGTGACATATGCTCGTGCACATATACATACAAATAAATAAATATGAAATTTAAGGCATATCTTTGATATTTCTTCATTCTCTTTCCAACCCCACTCTTCTTCAGTTATCACACAAGTGATGTGCAAACAAACCACCCTGAAGCACCTCTCCTATCTCAAGTCTTTGTGTTCTCTCACTGCTGCTACTTTCCTGAGATTTATTCATTTCACTTAATTTTTCTCTGTTATTATCCTTTTTCAGTACTTCCACATCAATTCTAACATGTTCTTTGGATAGATTCTCCCACCACTTAGAAGGAATGGCTTCAGTTTTCCTCCACAACAGTTCAAAATATTCTTTATGAACTCACTTTGTACAGTAAATGTTTACTTATAGCATATTTTCCACTAACCATTCTCTCTTTCTGTACTGTAAGACACTCAGATAACTTTTGTTGGTCAGCCTTTTAGCATACATGTTACTTGTGCACTGAGCACAGAGCTTTACTCATCACCTGGTTTCAATAAACACATTACATGAGAAAGCTTTACTTATTAGAAGTTTTCTCACCTCCTGTAAGTTAAAGAGGAGATGGTTCTCATATTAAAAAAAGTCAGGTTTCTTTTGACTCTATTGTGCTAATATTGGTTCTTTCAAGGATAAGTGTGAAGGCTTAAGGTCAAGGTATTCTGATTCTGGTTTTCATGGTTTAAACTAAGAGATGTGGAAATGTTCTTAGATATCCATGTTGGAAAAAGAGAGAGAGATCTCACTCAAAAACCACAAAAGATATGACTAGTCATCTGAGAAAAGACCATGGATATGACACAAATCCGTCAGTGTCTCATGAGAACCCAGAAATAGGTATGAGAACATAGACAAAGAAATACTACAGCTTCAAATGAAGAAAACAGAGATTTGACAAAACAATACAAAAAACCAATCATATCTGTATCCTGTACATTGAAGGCCAACTGAGCTATCTACTGCAAGAGGCACATATTATCTTTCAAGGTAAGGAAAGACTCATTCCAAATGCAAAGTTATTTACTGCTGGTTCCCAGAGGTCAGCACTACCAAAACTATAACAAAGTAAACTGACATTGTCTACGATGTTCAGTGTATGCCATTTTGACATACTGGTACTAGAAAAATAGATTCAAGTGTGTTTTTTTTTCAACAGCAACAAAAAATATTTCTAAGTCTGATCCCTGGCACTGTGAATGTCAATTTGTATGAAATCAGGCCATTCAGAGATGTGAACTGAAAAGAGACCTACCGGTGAGCGCTGAGTCTTTCTGTGAGAGAGAAAAGAAGCTTCCTAACAGACAGAGGGACAAAAGACAAGTGAAGACAAAGGCAGAAGCTGGAGTTATGCTGCATAGGCATGCATGCCAGATACACTCCAGAGCAGGACACATAAGAGAGCACTGTGACCTTGCAAGCTTTTGATTATGTTCTTCTCATCTGCATAACTATAAGAAAGCAGCTTTCTGTAGTTTCAATCCTTTCTACTTTGTAGCAATTAGCCAGTGCATTAATAGGAAACAGAGGTACCTTGTCTGAGCTTGTACAAGCATCTGTGCAAATCCAAGCTTCAAGTCCTATTTTACTAGACTTAAAGACCACACTGTCATCAGTGCACACCCATCAGCAAGCTTAGCTGCTAGAATATAGGTCAAGGTAGTGATTCTTTAACTTTGGTGAAAGGGCAGAACGTGAATGATGTGTGACAATAGTTCTGGAATTTACCATGTTTACATATCCACACACATAGTACAGAATACCATAATCAGAAGTTAAAAAGGTATTTTATTCACGTGGTATTACAACATGTTGGTCGTGAGAATAGATTTCAAATGAACATTTTGATCAATGACCAATGATGATAGTTATTATGAAGTGAAGTCATGCCACATAAAACCCATCCTCAACATAAGATTGTGAGTGATAAATTTAAACATCATCAGGTTATTATTTTCAGTACCAAATTAGCTAGCTTTATCATATAATCAAAACTGAGATTGTATTAAGGCAGTGCTGGAGGCACCCGTTAGGAGCCATTTGTTTTTTATTTCATTTTTGACTAGAAAAAAATGCAAATCAAAGAGCCCACCCTTAAATATGTGGGCATTTCTGAGTGGTAGTGTTGAACTTGTGTCTGAGGGAAGCTTAATGATATTTAAGTGGACAGTGTTTCAGGGTGAAAATCGGATGTAAAGGATACCAGAAACCCATGCTGTCAGAGCTCTAAGATGCCCTTGGGATGTCCCCAGGATAGGACAATCCTACTGCTTTCAGATCTGTCTTCCTCAGGGCTTGCAGAGTGATCTTTTTAAAGCAGGAATGTCACTAGGTTTCACCAGTGATTAAAATCCCTGGCTGCTGTCTCCCCACCTTCTCGGACTCTCTGGGTAGTTCTTTTACCTGACACAGAAATGCTGTTATAAGATTCGGTTTCTAGCTACATTGCTTTCTGTTCCCTGTCTTTATCCTTCCTTCCCCCCTAGAAAAGCTAAAGGACTGTCCTTAATTGCTTCTAAGTCACTCTGCTCCCTCACTATACCTTTCTGCTTCTGACTTCATTTCTTGCCTCATTCTTTCTTGAATTTTATGTGGTGTTGCCTCCCTTCATTGTTCCCTATGTTACATGCAGAATCACTGCACAATTGCGAGTTTTACAAATATGACGTATTTTCCTTGCCAATCAGACAACACGATCCTCAATAGGCACATCTATATTGCTTCCAGTGTGAAGGAAGTGCAGTGATTTGCTATGCCTGAGATTTAAACTTAAGAGTCCAGAAAGATTTATATTTGTTGAATAACCCTGGATAACTAATAAGACTTATGAGGTCACATTATCTTACATCACCCATTTAGTATCCAACTTCTACATGACAGGGGCAACGGAGCAAACTTATGTCTGCCGACAATGTGTTGTCTTACTTTGAGATTCAGTATCAGTCTGTGGTTTCCCAGAGTCTTCAGAATAAACTTCTGGTGCTTCGAACACAAACACTTTCTCTTACAAATCATTGTTGTCCTTGATTTTCATTTTCTCATATTTTAATTTTATATATTTTCTACCTTTAAATTTAGATCAATATTAGTGAATCCCTTTTAGAGAAATTTTCTGGGATTTACACACACACACACACACACACACACACACACAATTAGATTCGACGTTCCACAAACAATTAGGTATTTAGAGTAATTATTATGACTATGCTTAATGTTAATAGAATAATTTATAGTTGTCAATAACCTCTGGAATGTCTTACTGTGAAAGAGAATAAGTAAAGGATAGAAAATAAGTACAATTGCAAACAGAATATTTGGGGATGTAACAAGACTGACATGAATTTTATGCGTTGTTATCATTGTTCTATGCTAGATCCAGAACAACTGTGCAATTGCTCATTTTACAAGTTTTCAAGGTTTTTCAAATAATTCTCTCATCTGTCAAAAGTACTCACCAAATGTAAAGTTACAAGTAGCAAATACATGTCCCATGGTCACTTAGTGTCTTAGTTAGGGTTTCTTGCTGTGGAGAGACACTATGACATGACTAAGGCAACGCTTATAAGGAACAACATTGAGTTGAAGCTAGCTTACAGATTCAGAGGTTCCATCCATTTAAATCATGGCAGGAAGCACTTCAGCATTCACGCAGACACTGTGCTAGAGAAGGAGCTGAGAGTCCTGTATCGTGGGTTGATAGCTACCAGAAGATACTGTCTTCCAGGCAGCAAGGAGGAGGGTTTGAAACTCTCCCACAAAGTGATACACTTACTCTAACAAGGCCACACGATTCCAATAAGGCCACACATAATAGTGCCACTCACTGGGCCGAGCACATTCAAAACACCACACTTAGCTGGAGCATAATTAATGATCAGGATGTGGGAAGCACAGGATAATTCTCTAGGTGGCTTTGGTATAAGCCAGTTCTTCCCATTTTCTCTTCTCATTGCCAGCAAGAATGACTATTAGTGTACTGGGAATGCTACATCCTCAGTTAGAAAGGCACTGGCCAAAAATAAACAGGACTTTACCTTTTTCTTGTATTCCCAGTTGAAGGTAACATCTTCAGAAAAAGACTGGTTTTGTTGTTGTTGTTGTTGTTGTTTTTGTTGTTGTTGTTTTTCCCTTCCTGGGAAGCAGAAGAATGACATTCAAATCTTCATCCAGTGAATCACATTCACTGACATACATAACCTGAAAGAGAACCCGGAGTACCATGGTTCCTTAGCAGTGACACAGTAAAGCAGCTTAGTCAAAATTCTACCATTCCAAGTTCTTGAGCCTTGATCGAACAACTGAGAAGAGTCTGAGGTATCTCTTGCTCTTTGATGTCATCTTAATAAATACATTTCATATCATTTGTTGCATTTCAATGAGTACTGTCTTAGAAGAGTCAGATAATAGTAAGTGTTTTATAGTAGTGTTTAGAGGCAAACATATGCATGAATGTTCCTTTGTCCATTGTACTACTTCCTGGCCCAAATAGAAAGGACATGCAATGACAAACTTATTATTTTCCAAATCATGTCACTTGATCTTTTCTACATCTCTGCACACTAGGCAGTGCACAAAATTCTAAATGCATTATACAGTAAGAAAACTGTACCTCAGATAGTAAAAACAGGTTCCAGAGAATTGTTGATTATAATAACAGTAAAATCAGAATTTTTAAAAAGTGTATCTGCCTTGATCCTGCAGAATAAACCCTTCTGCACTCACCAGTCTTCCCCAAACAAACTTGTTCTAAGCTGCAAAACTTAGAATATAGTTGACACTTACATTTAGCAGGTGTGGAAACAATGACTTACTTTCTGTCTTTATATTTTTGGAGTGTAAGCATATATGACCAAATCCAATGCAGAACCAAGGTCAACCAGCCAAAAGGCTTTAATAGAACAAATAATTTAAGAATAACAGTAAGTCTAAGACCATCACACTCAAACCTTCTGTTGTATTACGATCTACTGATCCACAAATCTGTGTCTCCATTCCCTCAGATCCTGGTTCAGAATCTTTGAGGTGAACACATTTTCATCAGTTTCTTTAGTATATGTTATTATGTTGGTCATACAATATCATTATGAGAAGAGAATACATTATCTTAGAAGCAAATATCCAGATTATTTATTTTAAAAACATAGAAATGATTCAAATACTGAAAGTTACCTGCAAAATAAAGTTTGAAAAGTCTGTGTGTGTGTGTGTGTGTAAGTGTGTGTGTGTGAGTGTGTGTGTGTGTGTATGTGTGAGTGTGTGTGTGTGTGTATGTGTGAGTGTGTGTGTGTGTGTATGTGTGAGTGTGTGTGTGTGTGTGTGTGTATGTGTGAGTGTGTGTGTGTGTGTGTGTGTGTGTGTGTGTGTGTGTTTGCATGCACCTGAGTTTAGTCTTATTGACTATCAGAGGTTGGGGGGCAGAGAATGTAACAGGAAAACAGAGACACATAGGCACAAAGAAAGAATTTGTGGGAGTGAGGAAAATTTGTTAAGGAGACTCAGGCTCAACATAGAGCACAAAATTGGCACTCCAGTAAAAGCCTTGCCCCAAGAATGTTTCACAATTTAACTTGCATCTTTAAAATATTCCCAAAATGTGGGAAATAATATTCCTTTGTTTGTCTCTTCTCCCCCTCATACAATCCAGTCTTTGGAATTAAAGTATTCTCAGAATCGAATCCTTATATCTGTACAGAAAGAGACTGAGATTAAAAGAGAATAACACAGCCTGGCTCCCAATAGAGTCAAGAAATGTTCCATTGGACTGTTTCTTACAACATCTCATGAAGAACACAGGGAGTAAACTTGGGTATCCCTGGAGACAGCATTGGTCATCTGTCTCAACTGTTTGAATTCTGCATACTGAAGTTCTGAACATTAACATTGGAGTGATTCTGGAATTTCCTAGATGTGCATTTACTTTTGTACTCTGTTTATAAGCCAAGTAGTTTTGGGGTACATTCAACAAAACACATCTACACAATTTCAATTGTGAGATTACCCATGTTGAATTGTCTGTTCTGTTTGTATTTAAATCCAAAAGAAAGATTTTCTTTCTTTGCTTTTTCTGCTTTGGAACTAATCTATATAATGCATTTATATTTTAATTTAAATAAATAATATTATCAATGCTGTTATTAATAACAGTATTAGTCAGCATTAATATTTCTATTAGTCACCATTAGTATTTTGAATATGTCTACAACTTCAAATTGTTCATGAAAGGATACTCACTTGATGGTTAATTTTACATGTTGGCAAATTTATAAGCAAATTTTCTCACTCAAAATTCAAAGGTTGCCTCATTACTTTATATCCTCTGTTGTTGAAAGCAATTGTGTTGTATTTTTCTATTCGATGAAGAAGAGACTTTAAATTATAGCAGAGAGAGGCTTAGTTTTCAGGAGAGATATAATTTAAGAAAGAAGAAACACAGTGTACATAAAAAGCTATTTACCACATTAATCATTTTTATTAAGAATCTTCTTGTACTAGAATGAACAGCCTGTTATGTAAGAAAAGGCTAAATGTCTAAATCTTGCTTTAATGGCGATAAAGCATATTATTCATATTAACAACCCTCAGGTTATTTTTATGTGAATAAAATGGTTTTGCTGATCTGCTTTTGGGATGTAATAATCCATATTTTCTACTCAGCAAGGCATCTTATTCATTTAAATTTACTACATACATTTAGAAATATGTGTTACCAATGAACACAGCCTAAATTGCCAGGTAGAATACTGAAACATGAGCCTAAATTAGAAGGGAGGCTAAGTATAAAGGTTGCAACACTGACTGTGCCTACCCACTGTGCTGTGTTGGGAGCTGCAGGCAGAGTCTGAGTCAAGATAGTGCTGGCTTCAGTTTCTCATTTGAGTGTGTGTGTCTAAGTGACCCTGTAGAATGCTCTTGACCCTGGATTTCTAAGCTTTCTTTCTCATCTAAACAGACTTATTGTGTCCATCAAGCCAAACTATATTGGTACTCCCTGTGGAGTTTAAATGTTTCAAGGACATAAATATTTGAACAACTTACTTTATTCATGCAGTAAATTGGTTATTTGTATAGTCACAGTCTTTATTAGCACTCTGTAAGCGTTCACTGCTTTGGAGACTCTGCTTGCTGTTTTGAAGAAAGCAGTCTGTACACCGTGATTATGATAGAGCACATAGAACACAGTGGTTAAGACAAAAAAGAAGTAACCCAAATTATTGGTATTCCGTCATGATCAGTAATAGGCTAAGCATGCATAGGGACAGTAAGGAAGATAAACATACATTGTCACTAAAGAACTCACTATAAAACAAGCTTTCATAAGATTGTCAGGAATACTTCTTAAATGTTCAAAACATCCTGGACATAAATCATAAGAAACCGACTGAAGAGAACGTCAATGTCTTTGGACAAATAAGAGTTAAGTTCACTGAAGCTGAAGAGAAAGCCATAGTTCATCGGGAATGACAAAGCTCTGACAACTATATGAACAAAGTATAGAAGAAGAAATGAAGCTATACATAGCATTTGGGAATCCATGCTAGGTGTGTTTTATAATTTATACAACATACACCTCCTATGGTGTACGTTGATATCCATCCTTATTTTAGATATCTAAATTGGAGTCTAAGGCAGATTCTTTTATTGCCATTTCTTAAATGCTGATTTTAAGCATTCCTGAAATGAAACATTTTGAAAAAAACATACAATCAACAATTCCTAAGCAGATAATTGAATTTGCTCTTAAAACTCCATTTATTCAATAGTCTGCCTTTCAACACATTCAGCTTAGATTTGTAATGTCTTAGAAAGATAAATAACTACTTCTCACCAAGAGAATTCCACCTAACATTCCTATTCAAAAATTAAGGAGAACTAAAAGTTTCCTCAGATGACAGCGGAAAGTATTTCTCACCAATAGACATGTCTTACAAGAAACTATAAACTTTATTTCAAGCTGAAATAAAAGGACACTAAAGAAAAAACAAAAGCTGAAATAAAGAAGCCTGGCAATAAAAGTAAAATTATACTCAGTTTTGCTATAGTGCTGAAGCATCATAACTATGTTATGATGGTTCATAAATCACTTTTAACTCTAAGTACGAAAGTTAAAATCTGAATGTGGTCTAAATAATTATATAATTATGTAAATGTTTCTATACTCTTTAATGAATGGTTGCTCATCATAGCAGTTAAATGATACATATATGTATATATATATATATATATATATATATATATATATATTGCAGCATGAATAAAATAAATAAATTTTATGTATAGATGACAATGTTCTCTAATAACTAGAGACAGAACTACTTAGACCTCAACATGACCATGATGAAATAAAAGCATAGAAGATAGGCTAATACATGGAAATCAAGCAACAATCACACTCAAAGATGAACTATTTCAATCACATCAACATGGAAAGTCATAGGAGTCTATACACAACAAGCAAAATGTCAGCACAGCATTGCTGCCTATAAATAGTTTCTTTAAAATATAGATAGATTAAAGTTTCCACCACAAGAGAGAGAATGGCTCAAAGAGTATAAAACACAAACTATACATGGTCCATGGGGTATATGCATATTTTTAAGGATGGAAAAGATGACCCATGTCAAAGGGAAAGACAGCAAGAATTATAGTAGGCCATGATAAGATGGTAATTATGAAGTCATAAAATAGTCAACTCATCAAGAGGTTATAAGAATTAGTAATGTACATGTATTTAATATACATGTAACAAAAGTGTATAGCAATT
This sequence comes from Grammomys surdaster, assembly GCF_004785775.1. Classification (NCBI taxonomy): domain Eukaryota; kingdom Metazoa; phylum Chordata; class Mammalia; order Rodentia; family Muridae; genus Grammomys; species Grammomys surdaster. The sequence goes on along the minus strand of NW_021618343.1, from coordinate 11,767 downwards.
ACCAGTGAAACATTCAGACACATAACTCAGTATGTAATGTATTTGCCCAAGCACAAGAACCTGAGTAAACTCAGAACTCACATAAAAATGATTGTTATTTAGGAATATTGTAATTCTAACCCTGGAAAGTAGTGACTGGTGGGCCCTGGAAACTAGGTAGCCAGCAACCTAAGTTCAGTAGAAATCTCAAGGAAAATAAGAGACTGTAATTTTTTTAGCTTTTTTTTTATTGGATATTTTATTTACATTTCAGATGTGATTCCCCTTTCCCCATTTCCCTCCCACCAGGAACCCCCATCCCATCTCCCCTCCTCCTGCTTCTATGAGGATGTGACCCTACCAACCCACTCACTCACACCTCCCTACCCACAAATTCCCCCACACTGGGGCATCCAGCCTTCAATGAACCAAGGACTTCCTCTCCCACCTATGTCCAACCATGCCATCTTCCCCACATATACAGTTGGACTCATGGGTCCCTCCCTATGTGCTCCCAGGCTAGTGGTTTAGACCCTGGGAGCTCTGGTTGGTTGGTATGATTGCTCTCCTGATGGGGCTGCAAACCCTTTCAGCTGTTTCAGCTCCTTCTCTCTAACTCCTCCATAGGGAACCCCATGATCAGTTCAGTGATTAGATCTGAGCATCAACCTCTGTATATGTCAGGCTCTAGCATACCTCTAAGAAGACAGCTATATCAGGCTCCTGTCAGCATGCACTTCCTGACATCTACTTCAGCATCTACTTTTGGTGACTCCACATGGGATGGATACCCATGTGGGACAGTCTCCAGACAATCTCTCCTTCATTTTCTGTCCCCACTTTGTCTCCATATTTATTCCCATGAGTATTTTGTTACACTTTATAAGAAGGACCAAAGCACCCACACTTTGGTCTTCCTTCTTCATGAGGTTCATGTGGTCTGTGAGTTGTATCTCTGTTATTACGAGCTTTTGGGCTAATATCCAACTATTAGTGAGTGTATACACTCAATTTTTCACAGAGTTAGAAAGAGAAATTCTCAAATTCATTTGGAATAACAAAAACCCAGGATAGCAAAAACTATTCTCAATAATAAAAGAACTTCTGGGGGAATCACCATCCCTGACCTCAAGCTGTGCTACAGAGCAATAGAGACAAAAATTGCATGGTATTGGTACAGAGACAGGCAGGAAGATAAATGGAATAGAATTGAAGATCCAGAAATGAACCCACACACCTATGGTCACTTGATCTTTGACAAAGGAGCTAAAACTGTCCAGTGGAAAAAGGACAGCATTTTCACCAAATGGTACTGGTAAAAATGGAGGACAACATGTAGAAGAATGCAAATAGATTCATTCTTATCTCCTTGTATAAAGCTCAAGTCCAAGTGGATAAAGGATTTTCACATAAAACTAGATACACTGAAACTAATAGAAGAGAATGTGGGCAAGACCCTTGAATACCTGGGCACAAGGGAAAAGTTCCTGAACAGAACACCAATAGCTTATGCTCTAAGATCAAGAATTGACAAATGGAACCTCACAAAATTACAAAGCTTTTGTAAGGCAAAGGACACTGTCAATAGGACAAAGCGGCATCCAACAGACTGGGGAAAGATCTTTACCAATCCCACATCCAATAGAGGGCTAATATCCAATATACACAAAGAACTCAAGAAATTAGACTCCAGACAACCAAATAACCCTATTAAAAATGGGGTACAGAGAGACTGTATCTTAACATAATTGCTGAGAATTATCTTGAGGAATGATAATAGTGTTTGATCTCTGAGTTTCTCTCTTCTCTCTCTCTTTTTCTCTCTCCTCACCTCTCTTTCTCTCTCTCTCTCTCTCTCTCTCTCTCTCTCTCTCACACACACACACACACACACACACACACACACACATTGCCAACATATGCATCGATACAAAAATTATGCACACAGATATTAATCACTTCACTGTAGGAGAATAGCAAAGAATATCACTCTGAGAGAAATGCAACCTTGATGGGCATAACGGACTTTGACCACTCCCCCATTGCTAACCAAACCTTAAGTGGAATTATATAGAATATTCCCTTAAATAACCAAGAATGGACACTCTCCACTACACATAAAACATTTTCCAAGATAGGGTATGTATTAGAATACCAGACATGTCTGGTGGCCATGTCCAGTCTACTTCTTTCTACTACCCTGCTCTAGACTTTGTTAGAGGTCTGTGGAGTTTCTTCATCTCATATCTCATAACCCCATTCCAAAGCAAGCACACAAAGAAAACCCACAAATAAAAATTAAAAATTTTAATCAAAATACTGCTCTGAATTTAACATTAAACTTATAGGACTGTTCATCATTATCAAATAATGTCTGTGGCTATAATGAAAACATGGTTCAACTTGTACAGATAAATTTATGCTATACACATAATCACAGTTTTTGTTTCAGTGAATATAAAAAATAAAACAGCACTTTTTAAAGATTTATTTCCATTTTATGTGCATATGTGGGTGCTTGATGTATATATTTGATCCACATGTGTGCCTGGTGGCCATGCAAGTCCCAATAGGTGTCATATCCCTTGAAACTTTGATTATAGCTGGTATGAGTCACCACTTGAATGCCGGTTTCAGCTTCCAGAGCTGAGACTTCTCTTCAATGCTTTAATTTTAATTAGAAGGAAATCCAATAAACTGGATGTTGAAAGAAGTTATCTTACCAAAATTAAAGCCATTTATAAGTGTGAATTCAAACAGTAATAGCCAATGAGGGACATGGTGTAGATATTCTAAAAATAATTAAAGTAAAACTGCCATAAGATCCACCAATTTCCCTACTTGGTTCAGGAACAATGGCACGGTGACAGCATAGACTATGAGCTCATAAGGAGCTAGATCCATCTGCTGGACTGGAAAAGAAACTCCTAGTACATTATTGGGTATATAAACAAAAGAAATGAAATTGATTCCTTAAAGAATAACTACCTCTCCACACTAATTACAATATTATTTACAATAACCAAAATATAAACTCAACCTAAACACTACAGACGGAATAGATTAATAGCTGTGTTTTCTGTGAAAGCCATGGAATATTATTCAACATATCCAAAGGAGAAAATTCTATAATTTCTCATAACTTAAACTAGGATGTTGGATGTTATTATAAACAGGGTAAAATATTACCTGCAAGGGAAATAAGAATAACCTTGTCAAACTTATAGAACCTGAGAGTTAGAAGAATAGTGGGCAGGTTCTGGAGTTTGAAGCTCATAAGCGATTATGTCAAAAATTTTATAACTTCAGAGTCAACAAGTGATAACATACCATGAGGCTGCTTACAATAAATATCACTGAAGAGAGTACTTGGCTAACTGACTTAATTTTTAATACTTTCATTATCTGAACGATGTAATTAATGTGAATTAATAAATATGTTGATTAGCTGGAATATGCTAATCATATCACAGTACACCAGTGTATCAAAAAACTATGGTTTATGACATATATTCTATTAGTAACTTTTCTCATTCCTTAAAGAAAACATCTAACAAAGAGCCACAATGCCTGTTTATTTTTTAATAATTAATTTTTATTTTAAAATTTTTCTATAATATATATGAGAACATTTTCCCTTCCCCCAATTCCTTCCAGGTTTTCCCCAGTGCCATACAAATTTCTATATCACTCTCTAAAAAACATACGGCTGTAAACAATGTCAATAACTCAGCTTATATATGAAGTACATGTTTGGGTTTGTAGAGCAGATTTTCATGAATTATGTGTGATATTGATTTTCCTGGGATATATTTATAGAGGAATAAGCACAAGGAGCCACAGAAGTTTAAATCAATCAAATGGAAATAAATAAGATCAGAAAGCCAGGTTTAGTTTGTTCCTATATAGTAGCACTTCCATGGTAGATTCACCAGTCAATGGATGAGATTCAGATTTTTTTTTCATTTTACTCATATAAATCAGATACAAAATAATTTTCTTACTTTTTAGTGGTCATACAGATGAATTGTCATTTACTACCTGGTAAAGTAGTGTTCTATGAATAAAATATTAAATGAAACATGTATGCCAAAATGAACCCTCATAATTATAGGTCTTTTGTTTGCTTATTTGTTTGTTTGTTTTCTTTTGTTTTGCTTTGATGGTTTTTTGTGTTTTTTAAGAAGTCATAAATATTGCATGGATTTATCTAAGAAATATCAAGGAAAAATTTTAATACAGACTGGGTGAATCAGATAGAAATGGAGAGAATAGTATCATTATTAAACTTCAGGTTGAGTCTGAGTTGCTGATAGACTGTCCAGACATGTTCGGAAGACAGAAGATAGAATGGCACTCGATCAGGTTTAGGAGGAAAAGAAAGTACCTGAAGATAGTTCTCATAAGGACAAAACAAAGAGCCTTGCAAAAAGAAGCCAAGATTTAGAGACATATGTATAGAGAACTTGATAAGTTGTTATTGATGATATTTACTATACTCAATCATGACAAAAGATTGACACTTTGGGTGTCATGTGAGTGTATGTATACATATTGTGTATGTCTGTGTTCATTTGTATGTGTGTGTATGCACATAGTGTATGTCTGTGTTTGTCTGTGCACAGCATCAGAAAGAAGATGGGCTATGTGTGATAAATAGTAGTGTATAGTTTCAGTGATTTGGATTATTTCAGAATTGGTTTCCCCAAGAACATGAAATACTGCTTCACAGAAAGCTAGAGATTTAAGGCTTCCTGCTAAATTTACCTCTACGCTTTAAAAGTTGTCTCCTCTGGTGATAAATATGCCTACAACATCCTCAGATAACAGTGAGAATCTGCGGTGAGTTTTGCAGAGAAATCTCCAATAAAACCTCATGGAGTAGGAAACCATTCACAGGATTTACAATCAGTAACCCACTGTTCTGTTGAGTTCATCACCCTAATTTGGCCCTGGGTTGATTTATATGGGATTAGGCTTATTCATTACATGCTCTGGCATCTTAAACAAGGCTCAATTCATGGGTTGAAAAGTGTTAAGGCAAGAAATAGCTGCACAGAATCAATCATACTCTCACCAAAAGGTGGCAAGTGTTTACTTAAAATGGTATATTTTGACAAATCTTGCCATTCAAGTCAAGATAATTTAAAGAGTGGGACACACACACACACACACGCACACACACACACACACACTTAGCCTTAGAATATAAGGAAATTCTTTCACTTGTAACAGTGTTGAGTGAGTATACACAGCAGACTATGTGAAATAATTCAGTTATAGGGACAATATTGTCTTCTCAAGAGAATGTGGAGATGGGGAGTCTAAGAGTCATGTTTAAAGAAGCAGTGGGAATAAGGATGGTTCACCAATATTTCAATTCTACACAAGAACTGAAAAAAGCAGGGAGTAGGAGAGCTTGTCCTCCCTAGGGAAGAACATACTGACTTATTACCCAGTGCCAAGTTGTCAACCCCAAAAGCATGCATACAAGTAACATGATGTTGATGAAACAGGTTATATTTAAGAATATGTATGTACATATTATAAATACATACATATATATATGGAGAGAGAGAGAGAAAGAGAGAGAGAGAGAGAGAGAGAGAGAGAGAGAGAGAGAGAGAGAGAGAGAGAGAGAGAGTCTGATAAAATAATTAAATAAGAGGCCATGGATTTAGCAGAAAGTGAAGAGTGTTTTTGTGGGACTGTTTGGAGGAACAAAATGTATGGGAGAAATAATGTAGTTAAAATATAATGTTAAAAATAAATTTAAAAGACTGGTGTTATGGCCATTATTTTTCATGTTACTTAACCTTTTCTTGATTCTTTGTAAATTTGATATTATGTATCCCAATCACATTCATTTCCTAGTCTCTTTGTACCTGCACTCTGCCCCTGCAATCTCCTTATCCAAAAGAAAAAATATTGTGAATGTTGTAGTGTGTCATAATGTTTCCCACAGTATACACTTTTGTACACATGTCTTTGTCTGAAAATAGTATTTCAAATAGTCATTGCTTTGGATCAATGTCCCAGGCTCCTGTTGTACTGTACTTGACCTTCCCTGGGACTCCTCTTGGATATCCTGTTGTTGCCCTGTTTCAAAGAAATTGTACAGCTCTGATATGCAAGCCTGGCCCCATCATATGCTCCAGAAATTCATAAGTAGAATAGATGTTGGGGTGGGCCAACTCAAAGACCTGGACTGGAGCCTGGGTAACAGCCGTGCTGGTCAGTCCACCAGGAGTCAGGAACCTACACCACCAGTGCAGGTTACCTAGCACATCTCTGGGTAGCTCATCCAGTGGAGCAGCTAGCAAGGAGTAGAGCCAGCTCTGTAGCTCTTATGTCCTTAAGGCCAGCTTACCTGTGTCCACACCAGCAGGCTTAACTCTTTTATACTGCTCTTGCAAGTGCAGGTCTTCCTTTCCTAAGTGCTGCAGCAAGTGAGGTGCTGAGTGAGCTCTCGTACTATCATACAATATCAGAACATTTCAGACCATATCAGACCATATCATACTTTCAGAGCTTGCTCACTTGTAAACTCCTCCTCTACCCGACCTTACCCATCTGCAGCACCCAGGGCCAGCTCCGCTGTGCTGCCCAGGTAAGGTACAGATAAGATCTGCTCTCTCTAGTGTTGTAGCTGGTGACAGACATCTCCTGCTCTCATGACTTCAGGGCTATCTCTCCCACTTGTCATAGGTGGCAAGAGAGGAAGAGGAAGGAAGCCAACTCTCTGACAGTGATAGTTATTCTTGTTTGTCAATCTGAATATATCTGGAATTAACTGAAACCCAAGTGGCTGGACCAATGAGTGATTTTTTTTCTGAATTAGATCCTTTGAAATGTTAGACCCAGCTTTAATCTGGATCTTTGGGGTTGAAAGATACACTTTTGATCTACAAATTTTGAGGTTGAGGAAAATCTACCCTTAATTTAGGCCAACCTTCTGCTCACAACCTATATAAAGGACTTGGAAGAAAGTATCTTGCTCTTTCTTTGCCTGATTGCTCTCAGTCTCACTAGCACATCCATTTTTTTTCACTGACATTAGATCCTATTTCTTTATGATTCCAAAAAATTCTGAAGACTAGCTGAGATTTCCAGACATGTGAACTGAACAACTTCTGGATTCTCGAACTCTCCTCTGATAGACAGCTGTTGTTAGCTGTTATCAGGATCACAACCTGCAAGTCACTTTAGTAAATGCCCTACATACATACACACACACACACACACACACACACACACGTATGTGTATATATGTAAATTATATATAATATATTTCTATATGAAATATATGCTTACATGTAATATACAATATACTCAAATACATATATAAAGTAAGCTTGTCTCTACTATAATACTATAACTATAACAATAAACTATATATTTAAAATAACATAAAAACTATAAAGCTTTAACACATAAAAATGATTAATATAGCAGAAGATGAATTTTCTATTTAATTTACACATTATAAAATGCGTACATGGAAACATCATAAACTGCATCATAAATATATCACTATCACTCATCATATGAAAACTAAATAAACATTTTAAAATATTATGTTATATGTTCGATTGTTCTAGAAACTACTTGCTATATGTAAGCTGTTTTACAATGTGCCTGCATATAAGACACGGACCATTTTTCTTCCCTTAACTGGAGGCTAACTTGCTTAGTAGTGAGGCTGGGCAGGAAATCATTCTGAAAAGTAGTAGACAATGGATTTGTGTGAGGCTGTGGTGTGATGATGAATGAGCTGGCAAAGTCTACTCAGACACCACATCTACCAACCGTGATGTGAATGTCACAGATCCTGTATTTTTTAAAAAAATGACACTGAGTCTCTTGAGGGAATGAGTCATTCATAGGTAGCCTTTCTCTAGCCATTATAGAGAATAAAATTAAGAAAAAAAATGTCAGCAGGTAGCTTGTTTGTAAAAAGTAAAAAGAGCTAATGTTATCCCATAATACATTATTTCTCAAACACGTAAAAACCTAGTGGTGGAAGATTCCTAACTGCAAAAAGATTTTTCTCTCTAGCTATGTCTGAAAAAACACATTATTTCACTCCTTTTTGAGCTTTCCAAACTACATTGGCATATTAAATTTTCAGAAAGGTTGAGAATAGCAAAATTTTTGGCTTCATATAATCTAGTAACACCCAAGTCTGTTTTTACCATGAAATCTATTCATAAACCACTATGTACTAATATCTGGCAGTTGTAATATGTACAAAACTGTAATTTCAGAGCCAACACTCAGTTCAAGGCCATAAGCCTTTTTGTGGAAGAGACATTATAGCATTCATCTGATATCTCCTGAACTTGTACATGATTTTGTATAAGATTAAACAAATTAAAATAACTGGGTTACAATGAATTTTGCAAAATATTATTGTGTTTTTAAATTTTATTTTTTTTATTTTCTCGCTTATGTGTCTATTTATATGTGTATGCCAAGTATGCGCAGGTACCTACAGAAATCTGACTAGAGTATGTGATCCCACAGAATTGTCACTACAGTGGTATAAGCTTCCTTAGGTGCTAAGAATCAAAATTAGGTCCTTTGGAAGAGCAGTACTGCTCTAAAGGGATAAGTCATCTTTCAGCCATTCAAGAGTGCTTTGAATGAACTTTATTTATGAGTCTGGGGTGATGAATCAGTCAGCAAAATGCTTACACATCAAGGATGAGGATCTGAGTTCACATTTCCTATCATATATGTTTTAAAAGTCCGTCATGACAATGTATGCCTATTATCACCAAATTGGGAATCTTCTGGCTCAATGAGCCACATTGTTTTAATGAATAATATATAAATCCATTGACAAAATCAACCTATGTTAACTGCTAGCCTTCACACTCTGTATGCGAGAACCAACATTCAAATGCACATACAATTCTACAAAGACATGTAGAAACATAGACCACCTAAAATAATTTATTTCTTCATTGTAAGTATAAATAGGTTGCATTCACTGCAAGCTGTTTTTTAAAAGAGGCCTCAACATTTCTGTAAATTTAACAATTGCCTCTTTAATAAAAGAGTGAGACACAAGCGTAAGATACTTTACAACAATGATAATTGCTATTGTCCTAAAGAGCTGAAGTGTGGTGGGAAGGATGATTATAGAATCATGGTCAATGGACCCAAGAACCTGAACCCATGGCAGGCAAACAAATGAGTTGGAGATAATTAGAGCTGCTTCATCCTCCATGTGTGATTTCCAAGGTGAGTCCACATAGTCGAAAGTATTCAGCACATGTTGTCATTCTGGAGAGACAGATTTCAAACACACTCAACCTGCTTTGCACAGCACTGGTTCTTGTTTACCTGATGTGGACACAAGAGACACTTTGTCAAAAACCTTGGGCAGGATAAACTGTTCTTTGTTTGTCATTTGAGAGGCGATGGATGTAAGAGTTATAAGGCAACAAATGGACAATTATGTTCTGCTTAGACGCTACTGTGCCCAGAGCTGGTGTATTTGACTGCTTTATTTTAAAGTATCCTGGCTATGTGAGCTTTGCTAAACAGGTGAAAGTTGGTTGGGGTCAATGGATTTTTAAAAAGCAGAAGACATGGTTAAAGCATCATAGACACTTGTCACCATCAAGGGTATTTGTATTATTGTGTAGCTCCCAAGTGCTGGGTCTACAACATTTACATCACTGGAGATTTACTGTGTTACAAAAGGCTTTTTGGATCCTTCCCTTGTCAGTATAGATGTAAGAACTCTTGACTCCATTTTTTTTCTGGATAATTTCATATTTACTTTGTAGGACAATAACAAACTTGCAGAAAGGAGATTTATGAAATTAAAATTTATTTAGTATATTTATTATATCTCAGGAGTTTCTTTTTCTATTTTTTTTATTAAAAATAGATTTTCTTTAATACAATATATTATGATTAGTTTCCCTCCCCCAGCCTCTCTGAGACCTTTCCTTCCTCTCCACCTATCCATATCTATATCCTTTCTGTCTCTCCTTAGAAATCAAGTAGAAATCTAAAGAATAGTAATAAAATCAAACAATATAAGCATAAAGAAAAACCAGAATAGGACAAGGCAAACAAACAGAAGAAAAGCCACAAGAAACACATACAAACACAAGGATGTGCATCTTTGGAAGTTATTTGTTTTATAATGTTTAGTCAGATGCTTTATTCAAGGAATTCTGTAATAGTTCTCTTCTTTGATTAATGTTAAAAACAAACAAGCCAAAAAGCACATGAAAGAGGATAAAGAAATGAAGACCACACTAGGAAGGATTGATGGTCCACGCCATTGCTGGGAAACTGGAATACAGTTGTGTCAGAGATGGACTTTTAGTCATTTAAGGTTTCCTAGGCTCATTAAGTTAACATTTTTCTATTTTACATAAATGAGTTAGAACTGAGTTTCCTTATGTGGATTATAAAGTATCCTGTCTAGTACAGAGTTCTAAGAGTATGCCTTTTCAATAAATTCCAAAATGTGGAACAACTAACACCAACCTAAACTATATTATTAAAGTCTGCAGGGAAGAGCAAGCCATGAGGCCAATGTGGGCAATCCACAGTGAATAAGTAGCCAATCTGGACACTTCAAAGTAACAGTACACAGCTATGCTTTAGTGTCTTAAAACTCAATGCAAGGGAAAAATAAACACAAAGAGAAATGTCAATTATGTTATGGCTTTGGGCTCTATATTGTAATACAACCATCCATTAGAACCTTAGAAAAGAAAGTTGATTATGCTTGAACATTGAATATTCTAAAATCTATGCTTTAAAATAACAGAAGTTTATCTGGTCTTAGTAAGATGAACATAATTTAAGTAGAAACTATGATGTCATATTTCTGAGATATAATTTAAGTAAAAACTGTGAGGTCATATTTCTGACTGACAAGGCCATATAAATAAAAGCATGCAGACTTGGTAATGCAGAGAAGATGAGAGAAAACTAGTAGGTCATTACCAAGTGAACAAAACCAGGCTATTGTGTGAATGCACCAAAAGCCTGTGCAAACTAAACATTACTTCCATATACTATGAGGACTTGAGAATATTAATGAAAAAACTGATCTTTATCCAGATACATGGATTTAGGTAAACACAAACAAACTAAAAGTGTAGATTTGTTGACAGTGTCCTTTTGTCTTACAGAAGCTTTTCAGTTTCATGACACCAACCTACCTATAAAACTTTTAACCCAAAATTGATCCTGTCTAAAAGAAATGCAGAGACCAAGATGGACCAGAGACCATCCCATGTGCAGGCACTATTCCATCACACTATTAATAATGCTATGTCGTGCTAGCAGACAGGAGCTTAGCATAGCAGCCATCTGAGAGGATCTACCCAGCAGCTGACTGAAACATATGTAGATATGTCTCTACAGACAAACAATGGACAGAGATCAGTGACCCTTATGGAAGAGTGAGAGAAAGGATTCAAGGTCCTCTAGGAGATGGCAACTCTACAGGAAGACCAACAGTATCAACTAACATGGACCCATGGGATCTCCCAGAGACTGAGCCACCAACCAGAGTGCATACACAGGCTGGTCTGAAGCCCCACAACAATTATGTAGCAAAGGGCTACCTTGTCTGGCCTCAGTAGGAGAGGATGCACCTAATCCTGCAAAGAGTTGATACACCAGAGTGAAGGGGATACCTGGTGTGGGTGCCCTCTCAGAGACAAAGGGGAGGGGTTTGGGGGAGGAAGTCTGGGAGGGGGGACCAGCAGGAGAGCAGCATTTGGGATGTAATTAATTATTTTTTTTT
>NW_021618342.1:0-1780 GCF_004785775.1 Grammomys surdaster | reverse complement strand
ATTTGGAGGACATTGAAGGGATGCTGCAGTTTTACTGCCAAGTCTTTTGAGTAGGAGACCAACTCTTTCTGCTTCAGCAGGTACTGCACGCTTTCCTCCAGTCTGGGTTGCTCTTGTTAAGTGGATAATTGTGATTTGCTGGAGGGTTATAAGCTCGTGTGTGTGTGTGTGTGGGTGTGTGTTTGTGTGTGTGTGTGTGTGTGTGTGTGTGATGGGTGTGTATGTGTGCACACATGCACATATGCACAGATACATACACACTCTTGAACATACACTCACAAGTCCATGTATGAACACATACAAGCACTTTGCAGTACTGTCATGTGTTTATTTCCCAAATAAGGGTAAAGCAAGTGGCAATAACCTGTACCACTGTAGAATAGAAAATTAACTTTTGTTGCATGGAGAAGGAACACAGTAAGCAGAGGCTTTGTATTTCTTATTCATAATTTCCTCAGATCTCTTGGAACTTCCTAGAAATACCTTAATGAGCTTACAGGCCACTTCTTTACCCTTGTTTTAGCAGAGGTTCTGTCATCAGTACCGAAGGGCAGGCCCAAGTCAGAGCAAGGCCTTGGCCAGTAGCCACCTTAATGTTAGGGCTCCATGCCTTATTTTGGGGAAGAATTAAGACAAAAGGCCTTCTGATCTCCACTTGTTCACCTTAATATTAATGAAGCCTTCAGAGAGCAAACCTACAGGTTTCCAGATCTGAGACAGACTAATTAGCTGGGGCAGTGGATGGAGTGTGCAGAGCCACAGCCCACAGCTTGTGTGACACTGCTTTTAGAGCAAAAGTTCATTAAGGCAGAAGCTCTTTCTAATGTTGGCTGGCAAACGAGAGACCATAAGGAGTTAAGTTTATTGTTTAATAAAGAGTTTAGGCCAAGAGAGAACTCATTTTGTCCTTGTTTCTATGCTTTTGGCATCAGTCTGAGTTTAAATCTCCAGCCTAGGGTAGTCTGGGGAATTCTTCCTCCACTATTTTTCTTATGAAATTGAGATTCAAGAAAAACTCACCTGAATCTTCCATACAATCTGTGTAGGTCTGTGGAAACATCACATAAAATTCATTCACACTACCCGAGCTCAGTAACCAAATCTTCTGAGCCAAGGAAGGTGAGTTAGGGATAGAGGATCTTTTTCCCTCACTGTGTCCCCTACCTCCACCCCCTAAAATCTCTGGGCCTTCATCCAGAACCTAGAACCAGAACCCCATTCCCCTTTCTCAAAATCAGTGGGATAAACATCCCAGGTGGACAAAGTCATATCCACAGGAGGTAGGGAAATGAAATGAGAAGCAGAGACACTCACAGATTGCTTCCTTGTTGGCCCCGGGAGGTCCAGGTAAATGCACCTCTGTTTGTCAGGCACCACTATTTATGCCTGCCCTGTAAGTGGAGCCACCCAGCATTGGCATTGGTCTTCTGAGAAAATTCACACACACACACACACACACACACACACACAATTTTCTTCCTGTTGACTCACTCACTCTTAAACCACCTACACTCTGGAAACCTGCTTTCAATATACCTAATGCTATGTGCACCTGCTGCCTTAGCCATGCTCTGTCGGCCAATGATCTCTATACTCTTTCTGCAGCTCTGGGAGTGAGGAAATATTCCCAATGCCTGGGTATTTGAGATGTCCAGGAATCTGAGGTCCAAAGCCCATCGTTTTGTGCAATAGCTTACAATGATTGAAGAAAAAAAGGTTTGAACAGTGTCTCAAACAATTCAATCATTATTCTCCCCAACTCAGGATTCTGCAGTAAGAA
>NW_021618341.1:0-1675 GCF_004785775.1 Grammomys surdaster | reverse complement strand
AACAATCCTGTTATGCACAGCAACACCAGTTTGTACAGATCTTCTGTGCTGGTTGAACTAGTGTAACTACAGAAATTTGGTTTCTAAAAATAAATTCAGTTCCACATCCAGATTCTTGATTGCCCTGGTCTGTGAACCTCCCAAAATGGCCAGTTTGGACTTTTACTGACCATGTAAAATTGATTACCTAAGTACACATTACTAAAGCCAACTACTGTCAAACCAGGAAACCTCCCGCTTTCTTTCCTCCACAGCCTTTCTGTACTCTGACTACACCAGCTTCCGAGTTTTTCAATGAAACTCAATTGTTACACAGGTCCCTCTTTATTTGTAATTTCCACAAAAAAAAAAAAAAAAACCATGGAGGTTAGGGGACACTCATTCACTAATTTCTTTTCCTTCACACTGAACAGTAGGGCCCAGCCTGAAAGGAGATGTATGACTGACTTGAAGGCATAGTGCAGCTGAGGCAGGATTAGATCTTCGAAGTGTAAGGACCCAGAAAGAGGACCCCAACTCAAGTCCCAATCACCACGCACCCAAGGAGACAGGAGAGACAGACTTGATGCAAAATAGCAAAAGGCAGGTTACTAACAAGGGCACTTGGATCAAAACTCATCCCACCCAGGGAAGAGAATTTCAATGAAGACCCCAGAATGTTTAGAACTTTTATAGGGGGAGGCACAAGGGGGAAGAGAAAAGCAGGAAATTCTGGCGCGGTTACATATAATTGGATATTTCAAACATCAGCACTTTGCTTAAGCAAACATTTTGACAGACTGGATGGCCCACTATTTTTGACCATGAAGCCTCAGACATTCTAGGATAAACACCAGGTGGCCCATTACTCACTTGGGCATGTTTAGACTGGTCAAGATATGTCTTTGGTTGTTTCTCCATTTCTGGTCACCTCGTCCCTATAGAGGGACTTGATATTTTTATTATGTCTATTCTCAGCAAGCTCAGCAAGCTGTCCTACAGTCTTTGCCAAGTTGTTCTTAATTTTTACTCTTATAAAAGCAAGCCTTAACTACATATAATGACCAAAGTCTCAGCTATAGAGGACACTGCTCTAAACAGAAACAAATATCAAAGCCTCTGAGCAAAAGGAATGAAATTCTTAATGATGAGGAAACTTTGGAGAATAGAAACAAACAAGAGATTAGAGCAGTGATACATAAAGAAAATGGAATTCAAAAAGCAACATCAGCAATTTACTTCTTAAAAGGATGAATAAATATGAAAAAATACATAGGTATTCTAACTTTTAAAAAGAGCAGGTGTTCCCTAGTAGGGAGAATGGCATTAATAAGACCTTGTCCCTATGTGCAATGTTACTGCTAACAAACAGCACAGCCAATGGTTTGTGTCTCAAATTTCTGAGCTGACTTAACTGTATCAGTGAACATTCCACATATCTCCACAGGACAGTCTCCTAACTGGTAATTCAATATCCACTGGCTCAAGTTAACATACCCAAATTGTACACCCCCACAATCTGGTCTGTTTTTCTTCACATACATGAATTAATACATGCTAGGAAATTACAAAATCATTCAATCTGCTTGTATCAACTCTTCATAATAGTGCTCCCCTACAACTGACCCCCTAAAACTTTAATCTGTGACGTAGCTGTTGCCTGTCCTATTTCACTGTGAGTGTACACAATAACCTG
>NW_021618340.1:0-3402 GCF_004785775.1 Grammomys surdaster | reverse complement strand
CCTCGCCAGCATCTACTATCACCTGAGTTTTTAATCTTAGCCATTCTGACTGGTGTGAGATGGAATCTCAGGGTTGTTTTGATTTGCATTTCCCTGATGACTAAGGATACTGAACATTTCTTTAGGTGCTTCTCGGCCATTCGAGTTTCTTCCCTTGAAAATTCTTTGTTAAGCTCTATACCCCATTTTTTAATAGGGTAATTTGGTTGTCTGGAGTCTAATTTCTTGAGTTCTTTGTATATATTGGATATTAGCCCTCTATCAGATGAAGGATTGGTAAAGATCTTTTCCCAATTTGTTGGTTGTCGTTTTGTCCTATTGACAGTGTCCTTTGCCTTACAGAAACTTTGCAATTTTATGAAGTCCCATTTGTCAATTCTCGATCTTAGAGCATATGCCATTGGAGTTCTGTTCAGGAACTTTTCCCCTGTGCCCAAGTATTCGAGGCTTTTCCCCACCTTCTCTTCTATTAGTTTCAGTGTATCTGGTTTTATGTGGAGGTCCTTTATCCACATAGACTTGAGCTTTGTACAAGGGGATAAGAATGGATCAATTTTCATTCTTCTACATGTTGTCTTCCAGTTGAACCAGCACCATTTGTTGAAAATGCTGTCCTTTTTCCACTGGACAGTTTTAGCTCCTTTGTCAAAGATCAAGTGACCATAAGTGTGTGGGTTCATTTCTGGGTCTTCAATTCTATTCCATTGATCTTCCTGCCTGTCTCTGTACCAATACCAGGTAGTTTTTATCACTATTGCTCTGTAGTACAGCTTGAGGTCAGGGATGGTAATTCCTCCAGAAGTTCTTTTATTGTTGAGAATAGTTTTCGCTATCCTGGGTTTTTTGTTATTCCATATGAATTTGAGAATTTCCTTTTCTAACTCTGTGAAGAATTGAGTTGGGATTTTAATGGGGATTGCATTGAATCTGTAGATTGCTTTTGGCAAGATGGCCATTTTTATTATATTAATCCTGCCAATCCATGAGCATGGGAGATCTTTCCATCTTCTGAGATCTTCTTCAATTTCTTTCTTCAGAGACTTGAAGTTCTTGTCATAGAGGTCTTTCACTTGCTTGGTTAGATTCACACCAAGGTATTTTATATTATTTGCAACTATTGTGAAGGGTGTCATTTCCCTAATTTCTTTTTCAGTCTGTTTATCTTTCATGTAGAGGAAGGCTACTGATTTGTTTGAGTTGATTTTATAACCAGCCACTTTGCTGAAGTTGTTTATCAGGTTTAGGAGTTCTCTGGTGGAAGTTTGGGGGTCACTTAAGTATACTATCATATCATCTGCAAATAGCGATATTTTGACTTCTTCCTTTCCTATTTGTATCCCTTTGACTTCTTTTTGTTGTCTAATTGCTCTGGCTAAGACTTCCAGTACTATATTGAATAGGTAGGGGGAGAGTGGGCAACCTTGTCTAGTCCCTGATCTTAGTGGGATTGCTTCAAGTTTCTCTCCATTTAGCTTGATGTTGGCTACTGGTTTGCTGTAAATTGCTTTTACTATGTTTAGGTAGGGGCCTTGAATTCCTGATCTTTCCAAGACTTTTATCATGAAGGGATGTTGAATTTTGTCAAATGCTTTCTCAGCATCTAGTGAGATAATCATATGGTTTTTTTCTTTAAGTTTGTTTATATAGTGGATTACATTGATGGATTTCCGAATATTGAACCATCCCTGCATTTCTGGGATAAAACCTACTTGATCATGATGGATGATTGTTTTGATGTGGTCTTGGATTCGGTTTGCTAGAATTTTATTGAGTATTTTTGCATCGATGTTCATAAGGGAGATTGGTCTGAAGTTCTCTTTCTTTGTCGTGTCCTTGTGGGGTTTGGGTATGAGTGTAATTGTAGCTTCATAGAACGAATTGGGTAGTGTTCTTTCTGTCTCTATTTTGTGGAATAGTTTGAAGAGAATTAGTATTAGGTCTTCCTTGAAGGTCTGATAGAATTCAGCACTAAAACCATCTGGTCCTGGGCTTTTTTTAGTGGGGAGGCTTTTGATGACTGCTGCTATTTCCTGAGGGGTTATGGGACTATTTAGATGGTTTATCTGCTCCTGGTTTAACTTCGGTACCTGGTATCTGTCTAGGAAATTGTCCATTTCATCCAGGTTTTCCAGTTTTGTTGAGTATAGGCCTTTGTAGTAGGATCTGATGATTTTTTGAATTTCTTCAGTTTCTGTTATTATGTCTCCCTTTTCAGTTCTGATTTTATTAATTTGGATACTGTCTCTGTGCCCTCTGGTTAATCTGGCTAAGGGTTTATCTATCTTGTTGATTTTCTCAAAGAACCAACTCCTGGTTTTATTGATATTTTGTATTGTTCTTTCAGTTTCTATTTGGTTGATTTCAGCCCTGAGTTTGATTATTTCCTGCCTTCTACTCCTCCTGGGTGTATTTGCTTCTTTTTGTTCTAGAGCTTTTAGTTGTGCAGTCAACTTGTTAGTGTGTGCTCTTTCCAGTTTCTTTTTGTAGGCACTTAGAGCTATGAGCTTTCCTCTTAGCACTGCCTTCATGGAGTCCCACAAGTTTTGGTATGATGTGTCCTCATTTTCATTGAATTCTAAAAAGTCTTTTATTTCTTTCTTTATTTCTTCCTTGACCAAGTCATCATTGAGTAGAGAGTTGTTCAGTTTCCATGTGTACGTGGGTTTTCCATTGTTTTTGTCATTATTAAAGACCAGTCTTAGTCCGTGGTGATCTGATAAGATGCAAGGGATTATTTCAATCTTTTTGTATCTGTAGAGGCTTGTTTTGTGACCAATTATATGGTCTATTTTGGAGAAGGTACCATGAGGTGCTGAGAAAAAGGTATATTCTTTTGTTTTAGGATGAAATGTTCTATAGATGTCTGTTAAGTCCATTTGGTTCATAACTTCTGTTAATTTCAAAGTGTCTCTGTTTAGTTTCTGTTTCCATGATCTGTCCATTGCTGACAGTGGGGTGTTGAAATCCCCCACTATTATTGTGTGAGGTGTAATGTGTGTTTTGAGCTTTAGTAAAGTTTCTTTTATGTATGTAGGTGCCCTTGCATTTGGAGCATAGATGTTCAGAATTGAGAGTTCACCTTGGTAGATTTTTCCTTTGATGAGTATGAAGTGTCCTTCCTTATCTTTTTTGATTAATTTTGGATGAAAGTCGATTTTATTTGATATTAGAATGGCTACTCCAGCTTGTTTCTTGGGACCATTGGCTTGAAAAATTGTTTTCCACCCTTTTATTCTGAGGTAGTGTCTGTCTTTGTCACTGAGGTGCGTTTCTTGTATGCAGCAAAATTCTGGGTCTTGTTTGTGTATCCAGTCTGATAGTCTGCGTCTTTTTATTGGGGAATTGAGACCATTGATGTTAAGAGATATTAAGGAAAAATGATTGTTGCTTCCTGTTATTTTT